>NW_025050933.1:0-12925 GCF_019279795.1 Protopterus annectens
AAACTTTTTTACTTAATGTTATTAAATATAAAGTACATCATTAAAAAATATATAAAATGCAACATTAAACTGTTCATTGAAAAATTCATTGAAAATACAGCCTGTGCCCCCATATACGCAAATATGGTCATGCTGGAATGGGAGGAGGAGGCTGTATTTAAAAGTACATTTATGGAAAATATAAAATACTACTCACGATTCCTGGATGATATTTACATAATATGGGAAGGTAGTCAGGAAGACTTCAGGAATTTTTTGATTTACATCAATCAGAGTAGTAACTACTTGAAATTTACGGCCAATATCGACGATTATGGGGTACCCTATTTGGATACATTGGTAACCAAAAGAGGTGAGAACTTCCATTCCAACATATACAGGAAAGACACTTTTACCAACTCCTATTTGGATTTTGAAAGTTACCATCCTGATAAAACCAAAATCAACATCTTTAAAGGTCAATGCATTAGGGCACTCAGAATGACTACATCTAGAGAGGAAGTTAAGAAAGAGATAGAATATATTATTTCTCTATTTACAGATAGGGGATACAGCCAAAGCATGATGAAGAAATTAAGCATTGAATTATTAAATAGATGGGGTAAAAACATATTTCCTTTGTTAGGAAACAAACATCATGAAGAGGCTGGATTGATGATGGTGAAGGAGAAGACCAACAGGGACTATGGGAGAGCATGTATAGTAGAATATAACACACATAATAACAAAGTTAAAGACATCTTAAACAAACATTGGTACACACTGTTGACGAATCAGGAGATGGAAGTCATTCTGGGAAGTAAACCAATATTTGTATATAAAATGGCCTCAAACCTTAAGAATATATTGGAGAAAGTTGAAAGAGAAGATAAGAACACCAACAGAGTTGACAGTCAGCATACAAGAAGATGCGGGTGTTGCAAACAGTGCAGTTTTATATTTGAAGAATCAAGTATAAAATTAGCTAATTACAATTGCACCAAAATCTTCTTCAAAAAAGGGAACTGCAACAGTAAATTTATAGTATATTTAGCAAAATGCATAAAGTGTCCGTCATATTACATAGGCAAAACGGAACAGAATTTTAAAAAAAGAATTTATGCACATAATTATTGTATTAAGAGGGGTGATGAAAAGAATGCACTCGCTAGGCATGTCATAAACAAGGGACATGAACACCAATTTAGGTTTGGGATTGTGGAATTAGTGAAGTCAGATCCGAGAGGTAATAATATAAAAAACATTCTATCATTTAGGGAAACATACTGGCAGATTCTAACAGATGCCACAACCCCACCTGGTTTAAATGAAAGTATTTCTACAAAAAGTATAATTGAATACTTTCAATGAATTTTTCAATGAACAGTTTAATGTTGCATTTTATATATTTTTTAATGATGTACTTTATATTTAATAACATTAAGTAAAAAAAGTTTTTAAGAAACATTGATTAATGAAGGCTTATAGAGGTAATTTTATATGAGTGCACATCTTTTACAGAGTGTATATCTCTTTAAAAATGTGAAAATTTTGGCGCCAATTTTAAACTATTTAATTCACTGAATGTAATTGTATACCATTCTGATGAAGCCTACGTTGGATGTAGGTGAAAGCGCTTAATTTGTGTGCAATAAATGGTTTTTTACAACTGAAGTGAACAGTTCATTCGTGCAAGAGTTTTCGTGACAATTTGGATTTACTACAAGGTTTACGCATCTGGCGTTTAGCAGCTGTTACAAACGCCTTGTGGTTCAGTTGTTACAATTATTACTGTAAATGTGTGGAGGAGACATCCGTAACCTTCCCTGGTTCCACTGGATCACACACGCACACGCACACTCGCATGTCCGGATTGTGGGTTCTGGCGGCGCACATGCATATCCGTAGTCCGTTTATATATGTTTACAGTGTCTGTGTGATTACGTGGTTTGCGTTAGTTGAGACTATTCCGGTAACATATGTCTGATCCGGTTGCCGGACGTCTGCATAAAGCACTTACAGCTTTATATATGTAACAGTCTTTGCAGCATGGACGCATTACGTACACGTGCTCATCTATATGTTCTATAGTAAGTAATTCAAAGCGTGACTGCATTCACGTTTGCGGTTACTGTGACCAGTACCGTTAGCTGTTAGATTGTCATTAATATGCATACCCATGGTACCTATGTACATTTACATATCCCCCGCACACCACGCGTCACAGGCATCCATTCTCCTGCTGGGAAAGGTGCGGTACTGCATGTTGAACATTCCTAATTCCCCCTCGCTCATGGCCCAGGATGCATATGTCGTCACCGCAGGGCTGTTCAGATGACAGGTGCTTATATCCCATACGCATACAGGCCTTCGATTGTCAGGGTGTTGCTGTGGTGCTTTGGGTTTGGTCTTGTCCGCCCACTGCAGGACTGCCCTGACCCTGTACGAATGCTAGATGAGTCACATGGGCACGTTTTGTCCGTGTCAATGGTACCATGTCACGGCCCCCCCTCCCCCATTTATTCGTAACCGTGTGCGATTGGCGGTGTACCCGTTGTAGATGTTGTTATACTAATTGCACATGGTCTTGTCGAACGGACCAATTTCCATTACTAACCCTCCGTATGTATGGCCTGTGTCGCAATATTACAAGGGTTTACCATTGCGTGACTACTTTCACTGAGCCACAGACATGTCCGTTGCTTGGTTTGGGCCGGTTCCGCTGTGCTACACACATTTCACATGGCGGAACAGGTTGAACAGCTCAGCCACGAGGACATCGGGTTCTCCGTCGCTGTTTAGTATTGAATGTCTATGTGGAGTTTGTTTCACAAAGCGAGACTATGTCGACATTGTTAACGGACATCTCGCGCAGTACGTCCGCACCGCCGCGGGTGACGTATGTCTGCCTTTGGGCGCGAACAGGCATTATGCTGTGCCATTATGTCTGGGGATATATGGTTTCTTGACATAGATGATATGCCATACTAGCAATGACCCGCGTCTGGGTGTGGGTACTGCTGTATTACCCATGGGAAGAGTGGCCTTAGGTTAAGTGGTGCCCTAGGCAGAAGTTGCCACAGATACATCACCCGCTACCCCCCTCCTGGACTACCTACACCAAATAGAGTCTGTAAAGGTGCCCCGAGTAGAGCAACGCCCTAGACGGCTACCTACTTGGCCTATGCCTAAGGCCGGCTATGTGTGTTATCCCTTGGGCATCGGACTCGGGAACGCGCCACGTCTGCCGTGGGTATGTCCAGCATTACCCACATCCAGCCCCAAGGCAGTCAACACAGCATCCATGGGTCCAGATGGTGTCCCAGCTGTGTACTCCAGGAACTCTATGGGGAATTAAACCCACAGTTAGGACAGCTGTTTAATCTTAGCCTCACCTCAGGATACGTACCCGAATAGTAGCACAGGGCGACTGTAGTCACACTCCACATTGATGGTGCCTCCACTGACCCTGGTTATTACCATACCATTAGTTTGACAAGCCTTATCTGCAAAGCCATGGAGATGGATCATAATGGAACACATAGATAAAGACATACGGGACTCGCATACTTTGGATACAACCCAGTTTAGCTTGGTCAGAGTCAGATCCTGCCTTTTACACGTGTTTCACTTTGTAGAATCAGTCACCAAGGCCATTGATGAGGGTAAAGCAGTCCATACAGCCTACCTCAACCCGGCAAAGGCCTTCGACACAATACCTCCCTCGGGTATAATTGATAAACCCGTCATGTTGAATGTAAATCCATACATGCCATATGGGTTGCAAACTGGCTAAGTCACAGAACACACATGGCCATAGTTGCTGGCCATGTCATACTCACAGCCAGTCACAGGTGGTGTCCCATGGGGCTCAGTCCTGGGTCCACTATTTCTCAGCATCTCGTTTCCAATGTACTGCATACACAGGGGTTATGGGTGACAATGTTTGCAGATGACTGCAGACCGGGTGCCAAAGTCAGACACATCTGACACAGATATCCTTCAGGAGTGCCTCACAGATGTTGATAAGTGGTACCAGAGACATGTCCTACAGCTAAATGCAAGGAAATGCATAGGCATACCCTTCGGGAAGAACAAGGTTACCCCGAGCTACCATATAGGTGGCAATCCACTGAGCACAGAGGGGGTTACCAGTGATCTGGGGACACGTGTTGTTGTTAACCGTTCGTTAGACACACATGTTGCTAACATAGTTAGGTAGACCATCCACATTGCCCACATCATCATGAAGGGATTCACATGTAGATCAGGGGAGGTCATTGTCCCCTTGTACTCATCACTCATTAGACCTATGATTGGGTACAATGCCCCGTTCAGAATGTATCTGACCCAACACCTGCAGCAGCTGGAAAGGCACCAACAGTTCATCGACAAACAGATGCAGGGGCTCGGGTACATGTGTTATACCGACCGACTGAAAGAAATCCAGCTGTATACACTTGCATACCACTTGCCCAGAGGTGACCCGTGCCTGGCATACAAGGCTATGTCGAACCCAGATCTGATGAGTATGCTTCACGAAAATAAGTTAGATCCCTCAGAACCACAAGGGCAGCTGACGTACACCTTGACACTGTCATTAATCGAACGTGTTGTTGGGACAGATTCATCACCCAGACACAAACTATGCTGTGGAACAACATCCCAGTACATGTGAGGGCAAGCACCTCGCTGGCCTTGTGTTAGTATTTAGACATGGATGTCTGAATTGATTTATTTAAGTAACCTTCTACATGAATATTTACATTAGCACATTGTGAATCTTTACATTTCGTTGGTCTATTTTACAGTAGACATAATCATACGGTTTATGTGTATATATTATGGTTCATTTATATTACTAGGTGTCTGCAGTTCTGTTAATATATTGGCACAATCCGTAGGACATATATATGTATCTTACACAGTCAGACATTTGAAAACATTTTATGTTGGTTCATCTTTCATATATGTACATATATTTCTATTTTCCGATGAAGACTGTACCTTTCGAAGCAATGTCTGATGTCCTCACTGTGTGGGATCTGTAACCCAAGTAAGGTTTGTTTGCTTGTCTGCCTTTAAGGCATGTAATTAGTACCTAGCACATCTAATGTACTGACCAATTAATGCTTTTAAATGTAGTAGGTTGGACTGCAGTGTATGTATTCTGAATGTCTGCTTATGAGGCAGGCAAGTGGGCTCAATAGACTATGGTGACTGCCTTTAATTCCTGGTGTGCTCTGGTGGTCACTGGCCAGTCCATACAGTACCTCGTCTTTGCTTTGGACTTCATCGGCTGGTTGTCTGTGTTTGTTGTATGGGGAATGTCAACTGTAGTCCCTATGTGTATTACTTGTGTAATGCCTTACTACGACAGTGTAATTCCACGGGTTTGCAGTTCACGGGTGCCATCTTAGTCATATGCTCGTCCATCCATGTGAATTGCCTACTGTACACTGGTATAGGGCTGTACATTAAACACCTGCATTTGCATTCTCCGGTAGATGGTTTGCATTATTAGCGGAGAGTGACGCATGTGCTTCACACATCCTCCCGCAGGGCAGGACAAAGGATTGGCTGCGAAGCAACACCGGGCCAGAGTCTACATACCCAGACTCCCTTGACTGCAACCCTCGACATCCTTCATGTGTGGAATGGGATGTGAGCATGCGATGTCTGGACACGGCGACCTGTGAGTCGATTCATATGTGCTGCATGTGATGAACACTTGTCATCACCCTTGTACGCTTGTGGTGCTTATATCTACCTGTGCGTAGTCACGGCTGTCACTTCTTCTGGGTTGCACAATAGCAGCCTGTTGCCAACACCTAATGACAGATATTTGGGTCCTACTATGGACAACAATGTGCATATGTGAAGTGTAGAGCATGGTGCACTGTGTCCATTCGGCCAGTGGTTTCGACTGCGCTGTATGTTCCCCAGTCGCGGATGTCTGTTTGCCTACCCATATTATGTACTGTTACGAACCCGTGTCCTTCCATAGGTAACCCATATGGTGTTGCTGTGGTCCTGCAGGTTGGCAACTGGTGTAAGTAATCCTCAGGGTACCCATTGTGAACTATCCGCCACTGTATTGCCATTATAACACAGCGGTACATGTAGACCCTATTTATTCATGACAGGATGTTCTTTATGGGTGGGAGCATATCGTTAACCATGCTATGACCTTCTAGTTGGCGTTGTTGGTGTGCCATTACCATGTGTTCCACAGATTAGCCGTATGTTCAGCGGAGTGGCAGCGGGTGATCCCCACATACTTGCTAGCAGCTTGGTTGCTGTGTCTGCGGGGATTAATACGCGACTGGATGGATTTCTAAGGGCCTGTCTACTGTTGTTTCCATCTGTATTTCCCGTGTTATGCCTTGCTACAGCTGTGTGATTTGACCAGGTTTGCTATTATGGGTACCATTATGTCCGTACGTTTGTCCATCCTTGAAAATGCCTACGGGACACTGGTGTGCGGCTATACCCATGTCACACCTGCATGTTGCATTCTCCGGTGAGCGATTGCGATTATTGGTGGGGGAAGCCATGTTCTGCACCCACATCCCTCCGCAGCGGGACATTGGATCATCTGCCAATCGTCTCCGACACCCATTTCTGCATACCCAACAGCCCATAGCTGCAACCCTCGACAGTACCCATTGAAATCCTACATGCTTGCGGGAATGGGATATGGCACGTATTACAGACTACACAATCTGTGGATTTCTGTGCATCTGTCCCGCATTTCATGGACAGCTGTCAACAACCTTGAACACGCTAGTGATGCATATCTGCAGCTCTGCCGTAGTCACGTCTGTAGTTCATCAGTATCTCTCAACGCGGCGGTCGCCACTGCTATAGGAAATTTTTGGGTCCTACAATGGACACGTGTGCATATGTAAAATGTAGAGCATGTTGGACTGTGTCCATCTGGCAAGTGGTTGGGAACGCTGCTGTATGTTCCCCAATCGCGGATGTGTATTTGACTACACATATTATGTTGTGCTACGGAACCAGTGTCCTACTACGAGTAACCCAAATGGTATGGATGTCATACTGCAGGTTGGCAACTGCTTTAGGTAATCTTCAAAAGGCCCAGTAGGACATATACGCCACTGTATTGTCAATATAACACAGCCACAACATGTATACCGTATTTATTCATTGAAGGATGTTCATTATATGCTTGGGAGCATCCAGTGTTGAAACATCCTATGACCTTCCTAGTTGAAGTTGTTAGTGTGCCATTAGTATGTGTCCCACAGGTCGCCCATTTTTTCCGCAGTATGGCAGCGAGTGATCCTCATGTTGTTGCTGGCAGATCGACTGGTGTGTAGGCGGTATTAGCCGGCGGTCTGGCTGTGTATGGGGAGTGTCTACTGTAATCTCTATCAGTATTTCCTGTGTTATGCCTCACTGCAGCTGTATAATTCCATCAGGTGTCCAGTTATAGGTTCCATCTTGGTCGTACACTTGTCCATCCATGGGAATTGCCTACTGGACACTGATATAGGAGCTGGCCACATTCACCCGCTTTACCAGTATCTGGTGGATGCTTTGCATCATTACTGGTGTGTAAGGCACGTGCTATACCCACATCCCTCCTACGAATTGGGACAGCGGAGTATCTGCCAAACAACACCGAGCACCACATTTGCATACCCAGAATCCTGGACTGCAACAATCGACTGTACACGTACACATCCTTCATGTGTGCGGGACTGTGATGTGGGCTGTTCTATGGACCCGGTACCCTGGGTATTTCCGTGCATCTGTGCTACATTACATGGACAGCTATCAGCAACATTAAACACGCTTGCGGTGCATATCTGTACCTGTGACGACAATGACTTCAGGGACGTATTGAAAGAAGACATGAATCTGTTGTGATGTCAATTTTTGGGTCCGACTATGGACACCACTGTGCATATTTAAAGTGTAGAGCTTGTCGGACTGTGTCCTTGTGAGCAGTGGGTTTCACTGATGCTGTGTGTTCAGCAATCGCGGATGTGTGCTTGACTACCCATACTGTGTTGTGCTACAGGAACCATGTCTTCCGACACCAGAACCCAATGCTATACATCCAATGTTGCAGGTTAACAACCACTTTCATACCATACCCAGAGGTCACGATTGGGAGGCATTTCCACTTTATAATCGGAACAACATCCCCAGACTGTGTACATCACGGGAACTTTAGGCCACTCTTACCGGCCATTTGCAATTGTAATTAGCAGACACGTGTCAATACATGTATGATAAGACATGTTGTCATGCAGACGTTGATCTATGTTCTTTGGACATTGGCTTCTGCTTTTGGCATCCGTTCCTGTGAGTGTTGCCAGTTACCATACACATTGCTTGCTCAGAGGCAGACTACACAATTCTGCACAGTACTGTGGTCTCCTTTGAGGACCCTGAGCCAGTGGTCGACAGTACGGCAGCCACTGCATCAATCACATTTGCCATCTACCAGTACCTACAGGACTGCATGAGCCAGTCATTCACTTACCCAACTGTGGTTCACTGTACCAATGCCAAGCATCCAGTGTGGTGTACCCCAGCCATACACAGGATGCACAACACGAGGAGGTGGCTACTACAAGGTGGAGCAGACACCTTGTGAGGTATGACACCCTTGGTCAACATATGTGTAGAGTTACACACTGTCATGACATTGTCAGGGCACATTCACAGATATACCTACATGGACCTGGCTAACAATCGCCACCTTCGGTTGCTATGCTCGACACCTGGGAGCTCACTCCCACATATGCTCTGACTGGGTTCACATAGAGGTGGGGTTTACTCAACATACACACATTGCCAACATACAGGCTGACAAGTCCAGTGAGGACATCTCCACACCCTCCCTCACACATGAGGAGATGTGTGTACCAGTGGTTTGTGGTCACCAAATGTTCTGTGACACACAGGTGGGACATGCTCTCTCCAGGGTAGTGGACATAGCATCCATGAGACCAGCTGCTGACCCCGCTGTGTACTCCACTATTTCATTTATGAATTGGACCCACAGTTAGGACAGCTATTTCTTTGTAGCCTCACCTCAGGTAGGGTACCCAGGTTGTGTCACATGGCAACTGTAGTCCCACGTCACAAGGCCAATACCTCCACTGAGGCTGGTTATTACTGTCCCATTACCCTGAGGAGACCTATCTGCAGAGACATGGGGAGGGATCATACTTGACTCGTACATGACTGCATAGGGGACATCCATACTTTGCATCCTACACGGTTTGTCTTGTTCAGGAGCGGTTCATGCCTTTAAAGCATGGTTGACATTTTGGGACAGTCACAAGGCCACTGATCGGGGTGTTGCGGTCCTTACAGCCTACCTCGACCTCGCAAAGCCCTTCATCTCATTACCCCCTCAGGTATCGTTGATAAACCCATTGGCTGGGATGTGAACACGCACATCACAGAATGTGATGTAAACTGTCTATGTGACACAACCCACACGGTCATAGTTGCTGGCAGCATGTCAGACCTACAGCCTGTCACATGTGGTGTCCCATGGGCCCTTCCATGTCTGCACTCCTGTCATACACCTACATTTTCACGGTACAGGCACACACAGGGGTGCTATGGGCAACAGTGTTTGTAGATGACTGCAAAACAGGTGCCATAGTGGGACAGACATTTGACACAGATATCCTTGAGGTGCCTCCCAGGTATGCATATCTGCTGTCAGGGACATGTCCCACAGCTAAATCTTGACGTAATGCAACATCATACCTGTGGAGAACTACTAGGTCACCCCTGTTCAGCATTTGGGTGGCTGTCCACTCAGAAGAGTGGTGATTCCCAGGGAAGAGGGAACAGTGTTAGGCGGACACCATGCAAACCACACACACGTTGCTATTGTGGTTGTGTGGGTCTTCCATTGCCCACCTGTTGGTGCAGGGATTCACATCTACATCAGGCTAGGTCATTGTCTCCTTGGACCCATTCGTGTTACACCTATGATCTACTACATTGCCCCATTCAGACTGTATCTGACCATACACCTACAGCAGCTGGGAAGCACACATAGGTTGATTGTTGTACAGATGCAGGATGACACCATTTGTGTAATGCTGCCCACATGTAAGACCCTGCCACATCCGTCACATACCTGCTGTTTAGTGTTGACCTGTGCCTGACATACAAGCCCATGTCAGCCCATATGTCATGTGTATGCTTCACCTGCTGTATCCGCATCCCTCAGAACCACTAGGGCAGGTGTCATTTACCTTGTCACGGTCATTAATGGGATGTGTGGTATTACATATATCGCCCAGACACTCATTATGCTGTGGATCTACATCACAGTACATGTGAGACAGACATCCTTCCTAGCCTTGTTCGCAGCTATGTTGTCCATTGGATGGAGAATTGCAGGTATAGGCCAGGATTACATCATTATCACTGTAGCGGAGATACAGCAATATCATGGGTATTTCATCTGAAGCACAGAAGGTTGGCAAAGTCATCCTAACTATGGTGTAGTATTATGGCTGGGCCTGGGACAATGGCCTACCCTGTACCTATGGACGTGTGAACCTATATTCATACTTTGTCACATGTACAATTGTCTATCCACTATAGTCTTTCACCACTGTATATTTCTGTGGCACATGATTGTCCTCTGTATTACATGCAGGTATGCTGTGTACGTTGAACACACGTCACAGTTGTTGGCAGTGTGTCTGTGTCTCTAACACTGTGATACTGAGGACTACTACACATCCTTCACAGCATTACATCCATATTTCCATTCTATTCTTCTTTTGGCCTATGGGTGGGTGTTAAGGCAAACATTACTCAAGTCCCTGTTTGTGCATGCTTCATGTTGGTGTTTGACCAGGCTCCGTTGCAGTCATGTGTTGGACAGTAGTGTGTCTGTGTGTTTGCCATGTGTTTTTATTGCCAGTACATCTGTGGGAGGTGTAGTTGGCACATGTTCCTCTTTGCAGGGACACTCATCCTGGGGTTTGTGTCATGCATCTGCACTTGGCGATGCCATATGTCCTGTACTATTCCCACAGTCGTGTATGCCTTCATGCACTACTACTGCGTGTTACTGGCTGTGTGTATGTGGTACACATGGACATTGTGATGTTTGTCTTGACCTATTCCCATGCTAGAGCGTAAACATCTGTCAATTAGAGTCTTTTAAATCAAACTGTAACACTCATTCATTATTTTCAACATGACACTCATTAACACAGGAAGCTGGGATTAATAACATTTTAGTACTGTGCAGCAGGAGGCAAAGGAGTATGCAGTCAAAGTTTAGACATTTGTTCAACTCCATACATGTTACATCTGTATGAGCATTCTGTATACTATCATCTTTTGCACATTAATGATGTGGTCAGTCACAAGGCATTTACATTGCTAGAGTACAGAACATTGTATTCCTACAACAGTGCTCAGGTAATGCTTATTACATGTTTTCCCATGAGGATAGCCCAACCTTGCGAGCCACATATTCAGTTAGACTGTACTTTGGTAAGTTCTGGTCTGACACGGTTCCAACTCTGTTCATATTCAGTCCTCTCTCCTTCTCCTACTAGGTTCCTGTGTCTCTCTGCTGAGCAGCTGTAGTCTGTGTTACAGCTCAAAAGCCTATCCTCCTCAGTAAAGGATGACAGATATACCTGTACATACATCTATTATCGTGTAAACGAGCAGATTACTAATGCTGACTGACATACACCTGCTGCACTGGTTACTGCTAGGTTGGGGTTCAATCACTGCAGCTACACTACAAGCAATTACATGCATGAGAAGCTGTACTGCTATATTTGTCAGGTAGAATAATATGCAATATACACTATTAGCTTCTAAAGTTGCGTCATATTATGTTTAAATATGTATTTTGCTAACATTCTCCCTCCTTTGATTGCTTCTACTCTATCCAGAGACATATACAACATTATTTCATTCCCTAGCGTCTTCCTCTGTGGAACGTTTAACTAGGCAAGTAATTTGATGTACATTGCAAGTAGGATTGCATTTTCTATTGACAAATACCACTACAGGTCTTGATACATAGTCTCGGGTACAGGTATGTTGCCAGAGTCTGACTAATACTTACATGCACAGTATCCGCACTAGACACATGCTCCCAATATGAGCAGAACAACACAAATGGCAATCATGATATTCAATCACTGACCCCATCCACCCAATGGTTTGTGGAAATGGTTCGGACGGTGGGTTTGGGCCTGGATTCCACCATGGATGACACCTGCTATATTACCTGTAGGTGGCCGTTGCTTTTGGTCTCTTCATGTGGTAGTTGGACACAGCGATCTTCTTCAGTAAGCGCGTACCAATTCTCAGCCCGGTGCAGTTGTGCACTATGACATTCTGTGACACAAAAGTTCTCATTGCATCCAGATCATCAGTCACATGTTCAGGCGAGGGAAGTCACATTCATCCTTCCTCCGACAGGTTTTGATAACTTCCTCTGTTCCTGATTGATTTCACTACTCCAGAAGCTGGGGTGTTCCAGCCCAGGTTGTGGCTGTCACTGAAGTCCATATGAATCGGTATTCCTTTATCTCTTGCAGAGGACTGACATGTCAGAGCAGTTGCCATTTCCAACACTGGATTAGTAGGTTTCTCGACTGTGTTCCCCAGTTCTTGAGCTATATGTGTTATAGTTAGTTTAGCACCCACAGGCAATTGTACAGTATGTCATGTGACTGGAGCCAGATAACCCAAATAACAACTGCGGACCAATTCCCAGGTAACCATTGCTATGTGTTTCCCACAAACAACATAACAATATTCTACTTTATTACTGATGCGGGTTACCTCTGCGTAACAAATTCCTGTCTCTAACAGAGGACTGTTTATACAATTCAGGATGTTTCTGCACATCCTTCAACATTATTCTCATAAAAAAAGATTAAAATAAACAAGT
>NW_025050934.1:0-13754 GCF_019279795.1 Protopterus annectens
GTCCACAAACACCATACACCCCATAACTGTGCACCCAAACACACATACATGTCAATTGGTGGTATCGGCTGACTCAGGCATAAAAAGTTCACACCCTGTGCATATGATGAAACTGTGCCAATTCTCCCGCAATCCCTGCAACTGTGCAGGTACAGGTTAACATGTTGTTGATGCACAGGGTGACCACACAGATGTGTAGTAATAGTATCATGTTGTTAACAGTACTGTGTGCTGAATTAATTATGGTATATCACAGCATGCCTGATGCAGTAAGTGTGTGATTGTCATGTCTTGTTGTCTACACCCATGATAAGTACCATAGTGTATCATCTACACATGTTGGCATACTGGTGGTAATGATGGTCACGAAGGCTACATAGGTAGCACAGGGGATAAGGTAATGAATGTAGTAATACAATAAATGATGGCGCAAAATGCAAGTGGCATGTTGCCCACACCGGACCTGCAACGGTATGTTTGAGGACGTTGGATGTGCACTACACGACTGGTACAGGACACACAGGAGCAATTCTAGCACTGCATGCTCACATCTCATACCAAGCAGACAGCTCCAACACACATAACTAACTGTCACAGGAGGAGAGTCCCCATACATGTCAGGATACTGTGGTGGCAGGCCAGGTAGCATACATCCTACTAGTATGGAACCACTGGAGTGAAGGCTCAGTGTCTATTTTCTGACATGTGTATTACTGCAGGTATGAGCACATGGTTTTATCCAGTTATTGTACATCCTGACAGTACATGGTCTGTACACTTGTGTGCACTGAGACTGACCTCTAGCCATCTGACCCATGTATTTCCGCTGCACATGTGCATAGTGCCTGCATATTTGCAGTGTTACCTACTGAAACTGGTACAGCTTGTTTGTTGTACAAATAGACTACATGCAGCCCTGTTTACCGGTAGCTTTTGTTTTACGAATGTTTGCTTGCATCACTCCTGAATACTGATCACACCTGCAATGCATATTATAGAGCTTCTTGTGGACTCCTAGTGCCATCTGCATAGCTTACTATATGTATGTCCATGTCCACTTGACAGATGTCACTGTTTGTCCTGTTCACATGTACACATTGCCTCCAGACACAGTGCATATGACTTGCCTGGCATGTGTTCATGGAGTAGTCATATATGCTAATATTTCAACCAATCACAGGCACTACACCTTCACATATTCATCTTCTGTTGAACTACCTGCTTCACTAGGGATGGCCTGCACCTGTCACCCCCAGGGCTCAGATATTGGCAAAGGCTCTTACACCCCCACAGTGCCTATAGTTAGGGCAAGGTTTCAAAATGACAAACCCATCCTTCATAGGTATCAATACAAGGGATAAGAAACTAAGAGTAATGCTACCCAATGCCAGAAGTCTAAACCTCCAGATGCATGCACCCAAACACTCCTTGGCATGGAGAACATCGATATCTGTGCAGAAAACAGATGCCTGGTTCAGGGCTACTGAGAGCACACCAGCACTACCAGGTTTAACCTGGTTGGGATTTCTTTGAAACAGTCACCAAGGCCATTGACTGGACGAGGGAAGGTGGTTCACACAGCCTACCTGGACGTCTTGCAAAAGCCTTTCACAACAATACCCCCACTTGGGCATTCTAGAGAAGCTCACCAGCTTAAACACAAGCCCCTATGTCACTAGATGGATTGCACAGTGGCTCAAGGACAGAACCCATTATGGCTAGAATTGCTGGAGCCATGCCAGACTCAAACCAGTTACGAAGTTGTGTCCCAAAAAGGCTCAGTCCTGGGACCTCTCTCTTGTTTGGTATATATTTATTGGAGGTACAGGCCAACATGGACGGACTGTGGCTGACCAAATATGCAGATGATCAAGTGCGAACTGGCCACCAATTACAATAGACTCTCCAGCCGACACAAGCATCTTCCAAAGGGGCATCATAGAAACAGACAACTTGTGCTAGCAGCCATGGGCCTTCAGCCTGAACAGTGTTTAGAAAGGGGAATATGCATCCTGTAGTCTGTTCACCTAGTTGCCAAAAAAGGCGACATTGTCCCCAATAACACACCAACCCCTCAGCCAAAAACACACACTTGCCATTTTCAGGATTCAAACCCTCATCTGACTACATGTTAGCGACACCGAGATGGACACATTAGCAGAGTGTGCTATTCACATTACCGGCAGGTTTCCCCTTCTCCTTGCTGTACCTTTATAGGGGTGCTGGACATCATCAAGTGTTTAGAAAGGCAAATGTGCATCCTGGTAGTCTGTTCTCCTAGTTGCCAAAAGGGACATTTCCTCACACACAATTGCACATTAACTAATCCCCTCAGGCAAACACACACACTTGCCATTCGTGAGGGATTCAAACCCCTACCTAACTATGTTATGACACTTGAGATGGACGTGATTAGCAGAGCGTGCAGCATCTCGTGATTACTGGGAGGTTTCTTCTCCTGCTGTACTTTTAGAGTGCTGACATTTCATCGGGTGCTTGCTAGAAAGGGAATGTGCATCCTGTAGTGTGTTTTCCCAGTTGCCAAAAGGGACATTTCCTCCCACAGACTTACACACACACACTGAGCATTTTCAGGATTCAAACCCCTTATCTGACTATGTTATGACACTCAAGACGGACACATTAGCAGTGTAGCGCTTATTCACATTACTGGGAGGTTTCCCTTCTCTTGCTGTACTTATAGGGTGCTGACATCATGAGTGTATAGAAAGGCAATGTGCATCCTGTAGTCTGGTTCTCCTAGTTGCCAAAAGGGACATTTCCTCACACACAATTGCAACACACACTAACCCCCCAGACAAACACAAACACTTCTGCCATTTGCAGGATTCACACCCTACCTAACTATATTATGACACTTGAGACGGACACATTACTAGTAGAGCTTTATATTCACATTACTGGAGGTTTTCCCTTTCCTCTTGTTGTACTTCTATAGGGTGCTGACATCATCAGTGTTTAGAAAGGGAAATGTGCATCCTGTAGTCTGTTCACCTAGTTGCCAAAAGGGACATTGTCCTCACACGCACACTCAACCCCTCAGCCAAAAACACACACTTGCCATTTCCAGTAGGATTCAAACCCCTATCTGACTATGTTATGACACTCGAGATGGACACATTAGCAGAGTGTGCTATTCAGCATTACTGGAGGTTTCCTTCTCTTGCTGTACTTATAGGGTGCTGACATCAGTCAGTGCTTTAGAAAGGAAATGCATTCTGTAGTCTGTTCACCTAGTTGCCAAAGGGACATTGTCCTCGCGCGACACAATTGCACACACTAACCCTCAGACAAACACACACATTTCGCCATTCGCAGAGGATTCAAACCCTACCTAACTATGTTATGACACTTGAGATGGACGCATTAGCAGAGCGTGCTATTCGCATTACTGGGAGGTTTCTCTTCTCCTGCTGTACTTATAGAGTGCTGACATCATCGGTGCTTAGAAAGGGGAATGTGCATCCTGTAGTGTGTTTTCCCAGTTGCCAATAGAGTGCTGACATCATCGGTGCTTAGAAAGGGGAATGTGCATCCTGTAGTGTGTTTTCCCAGTTGCCAAAAGGGACATTTCTCTCCCACAGACTTACACACACACCAACCCCACTCACACACACACACACTGAGCATTTTCAGGATTCAAACCCCTATCTGACTATGTTATGACACTCAAGACGGACACATTAGCAGTGTGCGCTATTCACATTACTGGGAGGTTTCCCTTCTCTTGCTGTACTTATAGGGTGCTGACATCATCAGTGTTTAGAAAGGGAAATGTGCATCCTGTAGTCTGTTCACCTAGTTGCCAAAAGGGACATTGTCCGCACACACAATTGCACACACACTAACCCCCCACAGACAAACACACACACTTGCCATTTGCAGGATTCAAACCCCTACCTAACTATGTTATGAGACTTGCGACGGACGCATTAGCAGAGCGCGCTATTAGCATTACTGGGAAGTTTCCCTTCTCCTGCTATACTTGCAGAGTGCTGACATCATCGGTGTTTAGAAAGGGGAATGTGCATCCTGTAGTGTGTTTTCCTAGTTGCCAAAAGGGACATTTCTCTCCCACAGACTTGCACACACACCAACCCCACTCACTCACACACACACACACACAGAAACTGAGCATTTGCAGGATTCAAACCCCTACCTAACTATGTTATGACACTTGTGACGGATGCATTAGCAGAGCGCGCTATTCGCATTACTGGGAAGTTTCTTTTCTCCTGCTGTACTTATAGGTGTGCTGACATCATTGGTGTTTAGAAAGGGGAATGCATCCTGTGGGAGGCAGACACTGCTAATACCTGGCTTAGCTGTCATTCCCTTAGGGCAAACATCGAAGTGTTGACCTCTACACCCGATATGTTTATTTATCAAATGCACATTATTTGTTGCTGGTAGACTGTTTCACATCTTTATTGCCATAGCATTCCCTGTTTGTATGAACAACTTGTGCATCTGTGGAAGATGTTTGCATATGGGAGGGATCCACTATATCACATATGTCCTCTGTAGTCATTTAACTGTGTGCACTGGGCAGACTGCTGTAATGTGGTTGGTTCCTGAATAACACATAAAAATATCAGATATGTGTCCATCTGCTAAACTGGGACGGCCTATGTGTGAGCATGCCCAGTTCAGCCTTCCCATGGCATGTTTGGTTGGTCTGACATATGTCTCATTTATCAAAGTGTGTGAGCATGCCCAGTGTGAGCATTCCATATGTTGACTCTGCAGCCCACCACATTTGTGGATGAGTGTGAACTTCAACAAATATCACCCGCTTATGGTTGTGTGTCATGTTGTGTAGTTACTGTACAACTGCTTTGTGTGTGAACACAACAGGATTATACTGTGCCTGCAGTGTTTGCATGATACTTTGCATACAGTTGTCAACATCCTTTCACACCTCCACTCCAACACTGTAGTACTGTATAGTGTACGGTAGTAGCTTTTGACTGTGGACAGTATCCTGGGCTTTTAGTGCTATCAATGCTTTTACATTTCGATAGTGGGCACAACAGCCCGGTTAGGCCAGTTGTGTACATCTGACCATGTTGTACTTCTGTTCAGATATGAACTACATTTAAACCAGGCTTGTCCAACATTGGTAGTGGTATTCCACAACATAGGTGTACATTTGCAAACACTAGCGATGTGCCCTAGTCCATGTCTAATGCTAGGTTGGAGAGTGTGTTTGTCCTTCAACACACATTTTGTGGAGTTTGCCATGACATACGCCATGGTTAGTATACTGTGCCTCTGTCTACCTGTGACATAACAGTGATACTTCCAGGATAAAGCTACCTATCTCCCATCCACTCATCAAGATTCCTATTGAGGAAGATTGATAAGTGACTCTATGGGTAGCCTGTCACTGGGGTTCACTTCCATGGGTGGGGTGGCTTCTGCGTTATGGATCATGCAGCAGCTTGTCCCATGTAAGTCAGTGCTGGGGTTCAGGTCTCTCATGTGCATAGCTCACTGCCATTCCAGATTGCGGGGTACAAGGTGCAGCATGTTTATTGATAACAGCAACAGGCAACCCATGGCATCTGTGCAAGCTCTTTGATACTCCTGGTGAGGTACTGTTGGGGACTTTATGGTTGATGGAGATGTCTGCTGAGGTACATCCCACAGGGGCTATTGTAGTCAATTGTACCGCTGATGAAGGATGACTGCAGAGCCACAATGACCTCCCCTTATCTAGATCTGACAACCTTCATGATTAGGTGGGTATATGGTATGTTTCTGTAAACACTACAGCACATGTTTGAACCAATGCAGGATATCTATCACCTTGTGTCCCCAGGTCTCTCATTACATGTTAACTACATAATGGTTAACACCTATGTGGTAATTGGTGGGCACTCTACTGTATATCCACGGGGTTGACTATACATCGCTTTCTGCAATTAGCTTCTGCTGACATGGCTATGGCACCAGTTGTCTGTTTCTATGTGGCCCTTTGTGGGATGCTTGTGTCAGCTGGTGGATCATATGTGGTGAGCAGTTTAGTCCTCTGCAAACATGTTCGGACACAGTCCTTCCATGTTTTGCTCTTTGTACCTAGATGGGACATATATACCAGACTTGAGAGATCCCCAGGACCAAGCCTTGTGGGATGTCAGTTATATCTGGTTTGTAGTCTGACATGGCTGCAGCATGTCCGACCATGTCTGTTCTGTCCTTGGTTCGGTTTGCAACCCCTCTACTGACAGGGGTTATATTTAAGCTGGTGAGCTATCTATAATGAACACGAGGGTATTGTATAGAAGCCTTTGTAGGTCCAGCTACGCTGTGTGGACCACATTGCCCCTTATCAATGACCTTAATGACTGTTTCCATTGAGTCAAACATGTTTAGCAGGATCTGCACTTAAGAAAGCCACACTGGCAGGGTCCGTGTCAGTAGGTCCCCAATATCTTTATGTCTGTGGTACATGCTGACCCTTTCCATAGCTGTGCAGACAGAGCTTCTCAGGATTCTGGGGTAGTAGTTTTCAGTATCCATTCAGGCAACACCTTTGTTGAGAAGGACCACTGTTGTTGCGGGCTAATAATCGCTCTTTGGGTACATATATTCTGTAAGGCTGACATTGGAGCAGTAGTGTGGTTTGGCATTCCATTCATCTTGGAGTCCATGTTGCACTAAGCCCAGGACACCATCTCATACCATTGTTGCTGTGTGTTTTGCTTTGTAGATGTTGGCTGTTACCTCAGCATCTGCAGTAATGTTAGGGGCCAGCAGTCTGCTGGGATAGATATTCTGCATTCGGGGTTTGCACTGCACCTGTCAGGATGTATGTTGGCAATATGTGTGTGTGTTTGTGATATTTGTGTGATTCAGAGTATATCTGTGAATTCCCAACATGGTTCCTACCATCAGTTGTGAAAGCCTGGGATTATCCTTAGTGTCCTGTACAATTTGTATCTTCATAGGTCTATAGGTTCATACTAGGCTATCCCAACCCTAGGCATTTGTTAGCCTAGCCAGAGTGTGTGTGGCTTTTGCTGAATTTCGTTATGTGAATATTATGCCATTTATGATTTGCTTTTGCTGTGCCTCTGTCTGGACATGACACAGTGAAGACTCCCCCAGTGTAACTTCTACAATCATCCATCCACTTGGCAAGATTCCTGTTGAAGAGTGTCAGTGAGGGCTCTGGCCTAACATGGAGTGATTCTGGTCCAGGGTGTGGGGAGCCTCTCTGATTATGTATCTGTCCCACCAGCACATCCTATTTCTATTTGTTGAGGTTGACATCTCTCACTCCTCACAGTCCGATGGATTTGAGTTTTCTGGGTGGAGCATGTCCATTACTCCCTGTGTTGGGCATGGCCTTTCACAACAGGCATGCAATGCCTCTGTAGGCAGTATGTGACTGCATTCAGCTGGGGCGCCTACAGCCAGGCAGCATGATGACATATATTTGAGACCCTTTATCCTCTTGGTGAGGTACATTTGAGGTCTTTCTAACTGCTGCAGGTGTCAGGTAAGGGTACATCCCATATGAGGCATTGTACTAGATTATCATGGTGTGATTAGAGAACAGTATAGGGGCACAATGGACCTCTGTTGATGTAGATGTGAATCCTTTCCTGATACGTGTGTCAAATGTAGACAGTCTTCCTAGCCACATTGGCAATGTGGGTGTCACATAACAGGTTACTGTCCACTTGTGTCCCTAGGTCCCTGGTTACCCTTCCATACATAATGGCTTTACCACCCATGTGGTAATTTGTGGTACCTTGTTTGGTATTTGGTGGGACATTCATACTGTCCAGTGTCTTCAGGACGGCTGGGTGGGGTTCCTGTGTGAGAGAGTGTGGTCTGTAGCATGCCAGACCAGACCGTACAGCAAAGTCTTGCCTACAGTTAGTTGCACATGGGTGGACTCCAATGCCTTGTGCATTGTCAGTTACCTGGACATATGGGTGTCTGTGTTGAATATGGATACTCACCTCCTTTATGTTTTGTTCCAGGTTTTGGGGCCATGACATGATATGTGGTATAACCTGGTAGTGCTGGTATGCTGTCAGGAGGCTTGCAGCAGGTTTCCCTGTCACTGCACAGACATCGATGTTCTCCATACTGGGGATGGCCTTGGGAGCATGCATATTGGGGTTTACACATCTGGCATTGGTCAGCATTACCTTATGTTTCCTTTCCACTTATGTTTTCTAGGGTGGTGGTCAGTCTTTTCAGCCTTGCCTCACAAAAGGCAATATGGAGGTGGCAAAGGCCTTATCCAATATTCAGACACCCAGGGGTAATAACAGGTGCAAGCCATCCCAAGAACAGCTGGCGTGCTTTGGTCAAGCATGACATCCCAAGCAGACAGACATTGATCCCCTTTGAATGATGCCAGTAAGTGTGCCACTTGCTATGACTGATCATTCCAGGTTTGTACTGTGGCATTATTCTTGGTAAGGGTAGGATGCTGCAAACGGTGAGTGTCATAGACGGCCTGACTACATAATCAGAGAGCTCATCTATGTCTCTTTTCATGTAGTCTAGGGAGGTACATCTCAGGTCATTCACACCAGCATGGACTATGACTGCATCCTATTTCTACTTCTGCTTGCTTTGGAGTGACCTGCATACTCTGTTATGTGGCGTGCAGGCAGCCTGGCAGGCAGCTTACTGTACCCTTTCCCTTGTTCAGTCTGGTGTGGGGACAAAGCAGTGTGTCTGACTCATGGAGTCACCTATTACAACTGTATCAGGCATGTTGTTTCTCCTGGCCTGTGACTGTTTGGCACACCAGCTTTGTGTACTATGTTGCATGTGCTATGTTTGGAGGTTGTTTGATTGGGCGCCTGCTTTAGAGGCCTCTGTTGGTGTGTTGTGTTTGTAATTTGTGCCTCCGGAATGCTTTTCTTCGCGCTTATGTCTTTGGTTTGCAGTTGTGATAGGTCTATGTGGGACTGTGTTTGTGGTGTGTGGTTACCTTCTCCTCCTGACTAGTTTTGGGAGTACTGAGTTGAGGGAGCTCAGCCTCCAGTTTGATAGATGGTTGCATCTCTCACATATATTTGTATTTCTTGGGTGGAGTTGGGGGTTGTCTGTGTACTGGGGGCAGGTGTAACATTGCCTCAGGATTCACAGATTCAACTTTGTTGTGGCTGGCCTTAGTGGATTGTATGTGTGGACATATTACTTCTTATTGCCATACTACTGATCAGTGATTACTTCATTGTTTATGTTTGCTCTATCATGTAGTAGTAAAGCCTCATTCCTCTCTGCATGGTTTGGTTATGGCTGGTGTTCACCATGCCAGATGCCTGTGTGTATGGCATTGTGTCTTGTTTTAATTTAGGATTGCATAATCCAAGCATTCCTGGCAGTGTTCATGGAATGGCTGTATTACAGGTTCTGAGGTGTGGCCCATATTTTGCACCTGCACAGGACCTTTAATGGATTCCACATCAGTTTGGAGGAGTGCAAATATTGCTTTACACATGTTTTCCACTGTGGTTTTCTGGCCAGGGACTGTGGTCAGGATTTGTATATCTAGTGTGATTACTCTATGGTCTGGTTTTACCAGTGAGCAATACACTTCTCTTCTTGCCATCCAGTACCCATGTTGTTGATTATCACATCCAGTATGCTTACCCCTCTTGTGGGAGTGGTACGTTGTTCCTGGGCATTTTGGTTTATGGATTCTATGAACTTGTGTCCTACACTGTTGGAGCTAGTATAATGCTCCCAGTCTATGTCTGGGTATTTTCAGTCACCCAATATAATGTGGTTTGGAGGACTTGATATATTCATGTATTCCAGCATAGGCCAGGTGCAGTTCCTGGTGTTGGGACAGTAGTCTGTAGCAGGCTATAAACTGGGGGGCAGTTTTAGCCACTGTTACTTGACCATGCTGCTTTTTGTTGTGGTACCAACATGGGGGTGTGGTTATCCTTGACCATTCTTGCTAGTCACCCTCCTTTTGTAGCTTGTTCCATGTTTTGAGGCTGTACAGCACAGTATGAGGTGTAACCTGGTAGTGTTAGGGTGCTGTTGTGAGCCTTGGCTCAGTTTTCTGTTACAGCGCAGATATCACCATTCTCCATACTGGGTGAGTTTAGACTGCATGCATCTTACTGTTTCGACTTATCCCTTATCTTATTCTTATCCCTTCTGATACCTATGGAGATAGGTTTGTGTTTTGAGCCTTACCTATTCAGGGCACACTGTGGGTAACAACAGCCTTGCCAGATCCATAATGCCTGCACTGGATAGGTGCACGCCACAGTCCCAGCAGGTGGTGCATCATGTCATGCTCAGCATGTCATCCCAGACTGGCACACATTGATCCCCTTTGACTAACTTTCAAGCTATACTTCCATCAATTATTGCACTTGATCATCTCATTATCATGTTGTGGCATGATGCTTGGTGAGGGTAGGATGTTAGTCAGGGTCCTCAGGTGTGCATATAGTACATGGTGTTACATTACTTAACACATAGCATTCATGCCTTAGGTGTTGCTGCAGGGCTGCCTCTGTCGGATGTGCATATTACACTTCCCTGTACATGTTTGAGAGCAGGTTGTGTCATGTTAGGCATCCCTCTTACTATATGAGCGAAGCCAGAGAGGGGGGGGTATCATTCCCAGGGTTCCTACTGAGCCAGTGTATGTGCTATGCATTGCCTCTTTGCCAAGGTCAGGGCATACTGGGCACGCCGCCTTCTGCCTACTGGGGCAGGCTCAGGTTGTTCCTCCTCAGAGTCACGCTCTGCCTGTGATGGCCTTGGCAATGGTGGGGGGCTGTTTGGCCCGGCCCTATGCTGGTCCTGCTGCAGCTGTTTTCGCAAGATCATATTATGCATAAGTGCAGGCATAGCAACATACCATGACAATTTGGGTACATGGAGTTGGTGTGTACTGCAAGGCTCCACCAGATGTGTCCAGACACCGAACCATGACTTGAGCAGCCCAAACACACGCCTATTACATTACGTGTTTGTGCGCAGCTCTCTCATTATGGCATTCCTGTTCAGGTGTGTGTGTGCTTGATGGTGTCATCAGCCAATGCTCCAGTGCATAACCTGCATCCCCACTAGGTGTCCATGCGGGATGTCCCCACTGGCAAATGTCTGGTGCACAGCTATGCCGCCGAAATGCCAGATGGGAATCATGGTAGCTCCCAGGACAGCCAGCACAAGCACACATTCATTATTATGCCCTGGGCATCACACATGACCTGGCAGTTGATGGAGGGGAAGCCCTGCGGTTGATGTATGCCCCACTCACCACCACCGGCTGGTGCTTTGATATTCCGGGCTATTTGCTGAAGAGACGATATTGCTGGCCAATACCTCACGGGCATTGGGGAAACATACATGATCACCGATACATGTGCTGACATGGCATCCAGGAACTGGTGCAGTACCCTGAGGCTGATGCCTGTGATATCCCCATCATATCACCAGTTGGTCTCTGGAAGGTACCTGTTGCTAGTATTCTTAGGCCAACACATACCTTTGTTTCCACTGGGATGGTTCCCCTGCTGGTTCTGTGTGTGAGGCGTGGCATGCACAGCTCCACTATTTGCTGCAGGAGGTCTCTGTCCACCTATAGCACTCTACTATCTCTAGCTCATGTAACCCATGGTAGGTGACCCTGGGCCTGTACACTCTTTCTCCGCCTCCTCACTGTGGGTTGTCTGGCACCATCTGCATTGTCACCACCCTCAGCAAGTCGCCCATGTCTCATTTTGACAGCTGTGGCAGGCCCCAACATTTCTGCTCTGGGTTCAGCTTTTTCAGTTTTCACTTTGATAACGTAACTCCTGTCTTGCAGTGTCTTTGAGAGAAACATCCCGCACTGCTGTTTGCAGAGTTTTAAGTGCTGGGCTGGGCTACTATTCTGCCTGTGTAATTGCCTGCATCTAATTGTTTTCACCTGCTAGCTCCAGCAGTATTCCTGCTAGCTTCCTACTAAATCTGTTGCCTTTTTTCTTTCTGTTTCCTCAAGGTGGAGCCGCAGTGTAAACCAGCAGAAACACACTTACAGTAGCTTACACGCTACACACATACAATATTCTATTACACGGTTCAGAATCTGCTTATTCAGATTAAAACGCAGTACCATGCAAACAGTGTGTTAAACATCTCCCAACACGCTCCCACATGCTCAGTCTGTCTTAATGCCACACGCCAAGACACTGCCTTTCACTGCAAGGCCATGTATGAGCAAGACACGGCAAGATAGCTAATATCATCCAACAAGAAACTTTTGGTGTAGGCAACAGTGTACACCTTCCATTTCTTGACTTTCATGCTTAGTTAGTGGCACACCCTCCTTCCATTATATATCTGTTTGACATCTGTCATGTAACTCCTGGACCTCCAATGAACTACTGCATTTCTTTCTACCATTCCCTGTGATGCTCTGTACCTCTCCTACTCTTGTTCTCCCTCTGTAACTCTTACACTACTCTGTGACTGTGCTCATTTGTTGGTGTGACAGTGGAATTCCTAATATCCTTACACCATTTGCATCAGATTGCCCTACTAATGCTTAGAATACATGTCTTAGGACTCAGCTTCCCTAGCAACCACTGCCAATGCGTATTGCCATGTTGGTTTCTGGTCTGCTGGTCCCTGCATTGACATTCCATGTATTGCATAAAACCCACATTTGTAGGTTTAAAACCTTCGCTTTTGTGTTTTATACAGCGTGAATCATTGCTTGGCGCCGGGCTTCGCGCTTGTTTAAACATCGTAACGCCGAAAAAAATTATATTTTTAATATATTTGCATCAGGTTATTTTTGCCAATGGCCACATATTTGGCCACTGGGCATGCTGCCCGGACACATATGCACTCTTTTATTTGGAGCTGGCGGTCTATTGAAGATTGCTTTGCAGAAATGTAATTCCAGTTAAGTCAATCTGAGTACATTTCGCAGCTAAAACGGCTCTATATACGGGTTGTTCTAAGGTTTCTGATCACTTTCAATTCATCCTCTCATTTGCATGCTATTCGGCTGCAAGTGAGGTGATTTTTAGTCTATCTTATCGTTTTACTCCGCAAGGTACGCTTAGCTTGTCTCTTTACACGGACTTTGGGCCGTTCCTGGATCGCTATAGGCTGCATGGAGTCTTACACTACTTCCTTTAGATCTTCGCCGCAAGCCTTCGTGAACCGCCTATTATCTTTCAATATTTAGCATTGGTGGTAGGCCAAGCTCTCGCCTTCACATTGCCATTTCCTTTGTCTGCAGAAAAAATTATTAAAAAGGAAAAGTACATAAAAACAAATTACCAAATAGTATCAGTAAATCACTCAAATAGTATCAGTAAATCACCAAATAGTATCAGCATTATCATCATGAAATGGCACCATCTTTCACCATCCATGGGTTCTAGAACTGCTTGGTAACTGGATGCCATGTATCAGAGAACCACAGAATGTGTAATGTCCATTTAATTTTTTTAAAAGTGACCTCTGCCAAAAAAAGGTAAAATTTTTTTTGTACAAAAAAATTTTATGCATTTCTTTAAGTTTTTTTATTTGAAAAAGAAAAGCATTTTTTTAAATCATTTTTGGTTTTGGCATTGTTTAGTTACGGGTTTAAATTTTATTTTAAAAATTTTTTTTTTTTTTTTTTTGTTTTTTTTTGAAGTAGTTCTGGTTCATTAAATGAACAAAAGTGCTAAATGTTTGTGTCTGGTTCCTTCATTGTGGAGGCTGTAATTTTAATTTGTTTATAATGT
>NW_025050935.1:0-12081 GCF_019279795.1 Protopterus annectens
TATGGTCTGATCTCTTACCAGCAAGGGGGTTTACCTCTGGTGTGGAACACTGATCCCTCATGTTGGTGATCAGGTCCAATATCATTGTCCATCTTGTGGGTGTGGTGACCAGTTTTTCCAGGGCGTTTGAGTTTATAAACTCTAGGAAGCGTTGGCCAAATATATATATATATATATATATATATAAATATATATATATATATATGGATCACCTTCAGATGCCCAGAAATCGGCGTTTCGCCCGCGACACACTAATCACCCGACGCAAAGACTGACAACAAAAAAATACCAGACAACGCCATAAAACACGAAAACCATTACACCCAACACACTACGTAAACAACACAGTACACTACATAAAATATCCACTATCTAGCAAACCCTAACCCTAACCTAACCGGGTCCGACACTACGCACACTTACCACACTACCTGCCTAACCTAACTCACTACCCACCACTAACCCCAGGTCCGACACTGCAGCACACTCACCCTACCTGCACCCACTTAACCTAACTCACTTAACCCACCCCTAAACCCACAGTCCCTCACTATCGCACACACCCTACCTGCACCTAACCTAACTCACTTAACCACCCCTAAACCCACAGTCCCTCACTATCCTTTACACACCCTACCTGCACCCTAACCTAACTCACTTACCCCTAAACCCCTAAACCCACAGTCCCTCGCTATCGCACACTTACCTGTCCGCTCCCTAACACTAAATCCCTCACTCTACTATCGCACTACCGAGTCCGTCAGTTCTCACCTTGTCGGTCATCTGAGTTGTCGGTGTTTTCGTCCTGGTCGGATTCCGTGTCAGTAACGTTGTCGGGCATCTGGTGACCCATATATATATATATATATATATATATATATATATATATATATATATATATATATATATAAATATGTATGTGTGTGTGTGTGTGTTTACATATATATGTATTGAAGTTGTGCATCAGATCCATACCCTAAACCTCTTACTGTAACAAATCTGTCCAAAGGATGTAAAAATGGGGGTCAATGGGCCCAAGCTAGGGACCTCTATGAAATATTGCCCTTATCCCTCTGTCTACAGCAGCAACTGTTCTGCCAAGTTTTGGAACCAGGACCCTGTACACCATAGTCAGAGCAATGTACCACCACACCATTTAAGCTCTACAAAATGTTGATACTTTTCCAAACATATCAGTCAGTAGAGTCATTCAACAGTAGGGAAAAGATTCTGTAGAATCAGTCAGGTTTTTATATATATATATATATATATATATATATATATATATATATATATACATACACACACATGTATTTATGTATGGTGATGCATATATGTGGACAAACCTAGACACAAACTATATCTATAGAGATATACATGTAAAATATATACATTTATACATACAGAAAGGTATATAAATACATACACACATATATATATAAATTTTATATATATATATATATATATATATATATATATATATATATATATAACAGCTACAAACAAAACAAATGCAATCCGAGGGGCATGCTGCTCAACGTTTTCAAAATTTCAAAAGGCACTCACTTGAAGCACTCCTTTTTCACAAAGGATGCGCACATGTCCAGACTGCTAGCGCAACATAATTCATCACAGATACTGCAGGTTTAGCTAATATAAGGTAAGACAGCAATTCAAGTCGCAGCCTGTGATAGATTCCCAACCATGTCTCAAGGATCAAACCCCACATTCCTAAGCACCCTGGAGAATAATACTGTCCAACCTAACACTCCCATACTGATTGACATCAACTACCCCTCCATTAACTGTGAAAGCTACTCATGTATCAGTGCACTTGCCCAGTGTATCTTAGAATGCATTCATTCCAATGGCCTAGACCAGCTTGTTTCTATACCCACTACAGGTAGCAACATCATTGACCTAGTCGGTGCAAACATGGGCGACTGTTGCTTTACACCAATAGTCAACTCCTCCATGGTTAGATCTGGCCACAATGTCATCACCTTAGGAATCCACATACCTCCCACCCCCCTGCAAAGGTAACCATCATGATAAACCTTTCCAAAGCTAACTTTGGCTTCCAGAAAACAGAAGTGGCTAACCTCATGCCAGCCATGCAAATGGAGACTAGTTGCATCACCTCCAAATCCCACACCAATTCAGTACAAACACGTATGCAAATACATAGATTCCACGGTACCCAATAGAAACAAGACGGTCACCCCCAGAAAAAGGAAACCAATCTGATGGTCCCCTGCCCAAGGAAACTCTACAATACAACGAGGAAACTGATATGGAATAAGGTGATGTCTGAAGACTGGGAAAAAACCCTTATCAGCCTCAACAGAAAGATGAGATTCCTCATCAAATGCTCTAAAGCTAGCTGTGAAAGCAGAATTGCAGCACACAGTAAAGACAACCACAAGGCCTCCTATAGTTATGTAAAGAATTTCCATGGCAATACCATCATGTGCTCTGAGCTACTGCACAATGGGACGTCCTATACTGAGGCAATAGATATTGCCAATATACTGGCACACAAATTCCGTGGCAACTTTACCCCTCTCCCCACCCCCCCAAAGGATGAATCACAATACCAGTACACTGCCAGGCACCCAGTAGTACTGCTGCTTTGGTTAAAACACCACTGTTCAAGGCCAAAAATCTAGCTTCTATTGGACCTGGTAATATCACTGGCTGTCCTCTGCATGAACTACAGAGTTAACTGGCATCTCACCGGTGTGCCCTGTCCAATCACAGCCTCACTTCAGGCTTTGTCCCTACTGACTGGTGCACTGCTATGGTTATCCCTCTCCACAAAGGAGTAGTGGCTGCAGACCCTGGAAAATATTGCCCCATTAGCCTGACAAGGCTGTCATGCAGAGGTATGGAATGCGTTGTCATGGACCTAAGAAACAGGGATATGGAAATCTCCAGACTCTGGATACCGCAGAGTTTGCTTTTGTGAAGGGTAGATCATGCCTGTTCAATCAACCTGATCATCTTCTTTGAGTCAGTCACCAGAGCTGTGGATGAAGGCAAGGTGGTTCATACAACCTACTTCAATCTGGCCTAGCCCTTTGATAATATTCCCCACTCAGGAATTATGGATAAACTCACTAAGCTATGCATCAACCGCTACAACAGTAGGTGGGTTGCAAACTGTCTCACAGATAGAACCCACAGTGTGAAAGTAGCTGACCCCAAGGCAGACTGCCAACCAGTCACGAGTGGACTTCCACAGGGTTCGTCCTGGGTCCTCTCCTGTTTGGTATCAACTTCTCTGAAGTCCATGCCAACATGAAGGGACTCTGGCTGACAATGTTTGCATATGATTGCAAGTTGGGAATTAACTACCCAAGTGATGTTGACATCCTACAGAAAGGCTTCATTGAGACCAGTGACTTGTGTCAGAGCCATGGCCTTAAGCTCAATGTCAAAGAATGTGTTGTCATCCCCCTTTGGGAAATCAGACACCAGTGTGAAAGAGCATACCCACAACCAAATCCATCACAGTCACATACCAGTAGGTTAGGTGAAGAATAGAGTATACATACTGTGTGAAGAAATACATAGTTTTCCAGTCACACACTATCCCTACATATAGTGGTCCAATTCTCAGTGTAGTCTGAATCTCGACCATGGTACAGGGCACGTCACAGTCTGCCCCTACAAAGGCATACAGCCAATAGACCAGCAGACACTAGAACAGCATGCACAGTCAGATAAAAAAGGAGCCATAACACTTATATCTAGCCCCCTCCATACACAACCCAAATAACATGTACACATGGCATGTGTATACAGTCCTGACAGTCTGTCAACAATGGCCAGACATACACAGACCTCTCAAATGTACAATTCACTTCAGGATGTACAGGCTCAGGACTGATATCTATGGCCTCTTCCCTGTAACATGTCTGTGGGTCTACTACATCACTGGGATGGTAGGAGGAATGAAGGCAAGAAATAATGATACTAAATACTTCTGAACCTCCTAGTGCATGACATCTGGACAAAGCCTGACATTATTTGGGGACAGAGGTGAAAGCACAGGTGTAGATTGGACATATTGCTGTCAGAAATTTAGTCAGTTGCTGATGTTACTGGGTTTGTTGTAACATATATTTTATGAGGAATATGAAGTCAGTAATACCAATGGATATTAGTATTTACTGAGTGCATTCCCCAGTGTCCCTGACTAATTTTCCAAGGACAACAACTGTCTGGGGAACAGACAAAACATAACAAGCAAACATGTGGCCAGTCTGGGACAGCATGCCAGTGGAGAGGTATGTCAGAGAGATATCACTGTCAGACGTGATGTCACTCACTAAATGCATGTCCACACAAACCCTGTCAACCCACCATGTGTATAACAGCACTGATGATGACATAGAATCTGCTCACAATTCTGGAGATATGCCCCCCATGTTATTGTGCTGTCTCCAAATGTCCTGTCCTGAGAAGTATTCCCACTTACTGTCTGTGAATCTGTAACCCACCACCTCTGTAATGTCCCTCATACAGGCAAGTAAAAGGACCAAGACCCACATGAAGGACAACCCATTTGTTGGAGCTAGCAGCAATGTCCAGGCCCACAGCACAAAACTATGTGGGCACCTACACATTTGTTTGTCCTTAGCAATACCTGGCATCTGCAGATCTACACAGAGGACAGATAGAAAGTGGACAGCAAACATGTTATGCATTACAATGAACGTCCTGAAGAATAGAAGTCTGAAACTGAAATGTATGCCATTACTACATGACAGCAGTCCTCAATGACATGGACAAAAAACATAGTACTCTACAGTTAATATAATAATATCATATTAATATCCAATAGGGGATACATAAAATCATACAGCTGAAACAACAAGAACAAGATAGTGTAGTACTCAGAGTCCCAACTCTGCATGCAGAGGTGCATAGTTGGAGTACTACAATAGGCAGTGTAATCTTACATGGAAAAGCAGTGTCAAAAGTACTGAATTCATAATACAAAATGTGTGGAATCATGTTTGTCATGTTTGTGATGTTGACAATCATATTGCCAAAGTAGTTAGGAAATCCTTCTATGTGGCCCATCTAATTACTAAAGGGTTCGCATCTAGAAATAAAGAGGTTATAGTGCCCCTCTATTCATCCCTCATTAGACCCATCATAGAGTACAATGTCCCATTTGGGATGTACCTCACAAGACACTTTCAACAGCTGGAAAGACCAGAAAAATACCTCACCAAGAGGATTACTGGTCTCAAACATATGTCCTATGCAGCCTGACTGAAAACTCCGGCTGTACTCAGTGGCATATCGCTTACTCAGAGGTGATCTCTGCCTGACTTACAAAGCCATGTCCAACTCAGAATTGATGGACATGCTCCACCTAAAGAAATCCAAGTCACTGCGAGCCACATGCTATAGTGAGCTAAACATCACCACAACAATGAATAGAACATGCTGGAGGGATAGATTCCTGTCACAGAGACTCTCCATGCTTTGGAACAAAATTCCAAATTTCATCAGGCAGTGCCCCTCACTAACACTCTTCAAGAGAAACTTTGACAAGTGGATGGGTAACAGAAAATACACCCCTGGGATCACTTCATTGGCTCTGCTTGACAGAGGATCAGTTAATTAATCAATGGGGCGGTGAAAGCCGACACGCTCTGGCTAGGCTTATAAATGCTCTTGGGCAGATAGCCTAGTACCTACCTATGAACCTATGAACCTGTTACTCTGCTATTTTATGAGACTGGAATGTGAGCAATGGTTACCAGGGCTGAGCTATGCTTAGCAGGTTTACACATTGCTTAAATGTGAATGATAACCAGTAATTAGCTCTGCTAAGCATATTTGCACGCTGGTAAGCATTGGTAAGCAAAGCCTACATGGTTTAAGAGCCTATCGGTTTAACCCTTTTTTAGCGCCGCTTAGCGCCACGCAAACTTGTGCAAACCCACTTACAACTGCTTAAAAGTGCCTTAATCACTCTGTATCCAGCAGCCCTTCTTCTGGCCAGCAATAAAATAATCAGGCATGCTCAGTCTTGAGCCGCGGGTGCTATACACCATAGACATAGCAATTTACAACTAGGTCTTCTTAGCTGTGAGATGTTAGGATGTTTTTTACAACATATCATGCAGTAGAATCAGTTTACAATAAGAAAGACACACTGTCTAATGAAGAATGATTGTTATCTACAAATATATACAAAAAATATATATATATATTTACATATATATGGAGAGATAAATATGTGTGGAGATACACATGTGTATAACAATATATAGATATGTTACCAAGAAATACTGACACGTGTGTGTGTGTGTGTAATATATATATATCTATATATATATATATATATATATATATATATGTATATATATGTATATATATATATATATATATATATATATATATATATATATATATATATATATATATATATAAAATAATATTATATGCATAGATGTCTCTAAATGCCCATACAAATATATGCTGCTGATAGACCACCCATAACTGGGGCAGCATGCACAGTTGGATACAAAAGGACCCATGACACTCACATCTCCGCCTCCCAGTCCAAATAATAAGTGAACAGTATGCTGCTACAAACCATGATAGGCCATACACAATGGCCAGACATATACAGTGACCTCTTAGCAAAACCACTACAATGAGTAAACATAGCAAACAAAAATACAAACAGACAGTAATTCACACAAGTTTATTTTACTCTGATGTATTTGCCAAAGCCTTCAAGGATTAACACATTACAAGAAATACTTGCCTTAATTAGAAGAAGCAATTAACACTTAAGTACATTTAAAAACACAGCCTTCAGTTACACTCCTCATTTTAAACCCTAGGGGATAAAGTATCACATTTAAAAACATACATTGATTCTGTACATAACAATTGTTCTTGTATAACTGTTTGATCAAACTGAGAAACCGACTCTTTCCAAAGCAGTACCTTGTAACCCACCACACTTACATGTATATACACAACCTCCAATTACACTACTCATTTAGCCCCCTAAAGGATAAAGTATCACATTTAAACATTTATACTTATTCTGTACATAACAAATGTTCTTTCATGACTACTACCCCCATGATGAGAATTATTGAAATGTACAGCTATAGAACTGTTGTCTTCCTCATCAGTAATATGTATCACATGTTCTAACAGCCTAGTTTTAAACACTTGTTACTCTCCCCCCTACATAAAATAAGTTACAAGGGCATCTAAGAGCATTCTCCATACACCAACTTCTTGAATTTACAGAGTCCCACATATTGTCCACCCTTTTCCCTCAGCAGGAATGACGGAACAAAATAATGGTAGACCCTACCTATCAACCTCAAGGCATCTGTACAAATCCTGACAGAATTTGGTACAGAGGTGCAAAGCCATGGCCATACTTGAAATATTGCTGTTATAGACCGATAAACTTGCTGGTGTTACAAGGTTTGTTGTAACATATTTTTTCTGAGGGATATGAAGTCTGAAAAACAAGTGGATGTTGGCATGTACTGATTGCAATCACCAGAGTATGCTACTGATTTGCCAAGGACAACACCTGTCTGGGGAACAGAGCAAACATAGCAGGCAAACCTCTGGCCGTTATGTGGATAGCCCTACAGTTGAGAGCTATGCAGACACAGAACTTTGTCAGACTGAAACCCATGCAGAAGTAGCATATTCAGACAAACCCTGTTAAACAAGTAGTATTCAAAACACATAACAGCAATACTCACATTCTGCCCCTAAGTCTTGAATCTTCTCTACCATTTAGTTGGCTTGTCTCCACAGGTCTTGTTCTAAGAGGTACTAGCTCACACACCTCCAGGATCTCTTCCTCACAGGTAAGGGAAAAGGCCAATGTCCACATGAGTACTCAATTACAGAAGTGTGCTGCCATGATATTGGCTATTGGAATAACTACACAGCTGCTCTGCATGCAATAAGCAACTGGGGAACACCAATTGGTGCTCAGGCCATCACATGGTCATGAACATTACCAACAAAAGACAAGCTGCCATCTATTCAAACCACCTCTGTCATAGACAGTCCATCTGTGGAAAGCTGAAGTAGTGTGAGAAAAAAGAAAAAGGATATATCTGTGAAATATCCATAAAAAAATAACAGGTATGTGAAACAAGAAAGCATGTAATTGAATGCAGTAGGTGGTCTGTAATAATGGAAAATAGGGGTTTGAAAGCATATGTCTCAACAAGACTTGCTGTACTGATGTACTGCTGAACAGCACTGATGGCCATAGCATGTGGCTCTGTCTGTAGTGACTAGGCCAGCTGCTGGGATGTTGTACATATCCATATGTTACCTGTGCATATAACTATGGTACACATTTTGTCGTGTAAATATGACAACTATACAGAGCATGTGCAGAGTAAAATACTGTTGCAGATGTGTGTGTTGAACTGCATGTTATATGTTGAGCTCATACCATTCAACTGTCCAGTGTTCCGCACACTGACCATATGTGTGCCTCATATTTGTAGTCATTTACCCATAGAGTTATGTTATGTCAGTCAAACCCTTGCCAAATCTGTGAAGACTGACATTACAACATTCCCCTTCATTGTCCTCTGGCGATACCCATTCAGGATTGCCACGGTGGATCATCTGTTGCTATTTCTGCCTGTCCTCTGAATCTTGCTCTCTCACACTAACCACCTGCTTATCCTCTCAAACCACATCCAGAAACGAGGCCTTCTTATCCTCCTCTTACCTGGGAGCTACATCCTCCTTTTCTCAATATACTCAGCACCCCTCCTCAGCACATGTCCAAACTGATGAAATGCTGCCTCTCCAACATTGTCTCGTATCTGTCCAACATGGCCTGAGACAGTCATATACATATTGCTAAACCTGTGCACCCATGTCACACCCAGTGCAAATCATAACATCTGCCATGTGCAGCTCTGATCCCCTACCTTTTTGTTAATGTCACTGTTTCCAACCTATATAACATAGCTGGTCTCACTACCCTCTTGTAGGCCTTACATATCACCTTTACTGGTACTCATCTGTCACATATCACTCCTGACACTCTTCTCCACCCTCTCCATCCTGGCTGTACTCTCTTCTTCACCTGTCCTCCATAGTCCTCATTACTCTGAAATGTTGATCCCAGTTATTTGAACACATCCACCTTTGCCAACTGCACTCCATGCATCCTCAATATTCCGCTGTCCTCTCTCTCATTCACACACAGATATTCTGTCCTGGTGCTGCTGACCTTCATTCCTCTCCTCTCCTCTCTAGAACATATGTCCACCTCTCCAGGGTCTCCAAATGCTGTTCCCTACTCTCAGTATAGATCACAATGTCATCTGCAAACAACATTGTCAACGGGGACTCCCATATGATCTTGTCTGTCAACATAATGTCCATACCTTACCAAATCAGAAAGAGCTCACAGCTGATGGATGTCATCCCACTATCCATCTTATCCATGTAATCCCACAATGCACAGAGGCCCTCAATGCTGTCACACCACCCTTGTAAGTATCCTGTACCACTCTTACATATATCTTTTCCACTCATGACTTCATCATACAATACCACAACTCCTGTCTAGGCACCCTGTGATATGCTTTCTGTACGTCCAGAGACACAGAGCAACTCCTGACCTTCTCTGTATTCCACCAGTAATAGTCTCAGAGCAAACATCACATCGGTAGTGCCCTTTCCATGCATGACACCATACTGCTAACCAGTACTCCTCACCTCCCTGCATAACCTAGCTTCCATTACTCTTACCCATAATTTTATGCTGTGACTGGTCAATGTTATCCCTCTGTAGTTATCACAGCTCTGCAAATCAACCTCATTCTTGACACCGCACCCAAGCACTTTCTCCCCACTCCTCATGAAACCTCACACTCACCAAGATATCAGTAAACAGTCTGGCTAACATACCACTGCCATTTTCTCTAAACAACCCCATGCTTCCACAGGTGTGTAATGTGGACCAACAGGCTTGCCAGTATTCATCCTTTTCATAGCTATCCTTATATCCTCCTTGTTAAGTCATTGCACTTCCTGATTCACCATACCCACATCATCCAACCTTCTGTCTCAGTCTCTTCATTCATCAGCCTCTCAAAGTACACTGTCCATGTGCTCACCACACTTTTCTCACTTGTGAGTACATATACCTCATCATCCTTTATCACCCTTATCTGCTGCACATCTTTCCTAGCTCAGTGCATCTGTCCAGCCAATTGGTGCAATTCCTTTCATCCCTCCTTAGTGTCCAACCTGTCATTGAACTCTTCATATGCCCATCCTCAACCTTTGCCACCTCTGTCCTTGCACTGCACATCATCTCCTCATACTTCTGCCTACTTTCCTTATCTCTCTGACAATCCCACTCCTTCTTCCCCAACCTCTGTCTCTGTATACTGTCTAGTACTTCCTCAGTCCACCAACAGGTGTCCTTGTACTGTTTAGAAAAGCAAAGATACCTGATGGTCAATGAAAGTCGTAGAAACAATTTTAGAGTACAAAACCTTTAATACACGCTTACGTCAGTAAGACTTCATCAGAAAAAAAATCATACTAACAGACAAACCCTTTATATACCCCACAGTTAATTATCAATTAATTATCAGAACAAAATCAATTATTCAATTAATTAAATTTCCAATTCATTAACTCTTAAAATATACCTGTGGTGGTGGTGCTGCGGTAGAGTTGTCGCCTCACAGTAAGACGCTGTCCGGTTCGATTCTCAGCTAGAGTGTCTTCTGCGTGGAGACATGCATGAATGGGTGTACCTTCATTGAAGGTTGTGCGTCAGGCCTGGCAAAGCAGTGCGGTAAAATCAACTGCCAGTCTTAGCGGACCGGAGTTCCGCTGTGGCGACCCCTAACCGGGAAAAGCCGAAAGACACAAACAAACAAATTAACTCTTAAAATACTGGCAAAAAACCTTTATACCGTATAATAAAACAATGCCAAAAATATATATGTGTTAAAAACACATAATAATTAAAAACTTTTAAAAACACATAATAAATAAAAACTTGTAAAATCAATCTGTTTTGTATTTAATATTTATTAGCCTTCAATTTCCTACTTTAAAGAAAGCATTTAATATTAATGCTATCATTGAGCCCAGGTTTTTTATCTGCTTCTAGCCTCACTTGCCAAACTGTCTCCCACTGCTCTAATACATTTTTATAATCACCACCCCTCATGTCACCTTGCACTACTTCTAATACTGAAAATATATATTTTTTTAATTAACATATTCAGTCGAGTGTTTATATAAAGCACTTCTTTCATTCTTAGTTCTAATGTAATAAATGTGTTCTCTCATATACTCAAAAAGTGTTCTAGTAGTCATTCCCACATAGTATACCATCACACACCCACTACATAGACCAATATAAACAATTTCCCTGGATTTACAAGTACAATACCCTGGGACTTCAAAAGTCCATTCTAAATGTGGCATCATTATATATGGACCTACTTTTAAGAAAGAAAAACGTATTAGAGCAGAGGGAGACAGTTTGGCAAGTGAGGCTAGAAGCAGATAAAAAACCTGGGCTCAACGATTTATTATGTGTTTAACACATTATGTATTTTTGGCATTGTTTTATTATAAGGTATAAAGTTTTTTCACTGGTATTTTAACAGTTAATGAATTGGAAATTTAATTAATTGAATAATTGATTGTGTTCTGATTAATTAATAATTAACTGTGGGGTATATAAAGAGTTTGTCTGTTTGTATGAAGTTATTCTGATGAAGTCTTACTGACGAAAGTGTGTATTAAAGGTTTTGTACACTACAATTGTTTTTCCAACTTTCATTGACCATCCGGTATCCTTGCTTTTCTAAGTTTGTTTTTGTATTAGCTGTACACACTCTTTTTCCAGTTTTGCTGTTTGGTGCATGACTCCTGATGGCCGAAATGGAGAATGACCCTTTATTGGAACTCTCTGTACATCCTACACCTTCTATGGGAGATACAGGCTTGTTGAGGCTTTTGGTAGCCACCATGACGAACATACAGAAATCCCTAAGTATTGGT
>NW_025050936.1:0-13498 GCF_019279795.1 Protopterus annectens
CCTGGTAGACTAGTGCGGAACTCCCAAGAACACGTGTTCAAGAGTACCTTTTTTCTTGACATAGGACTATATGTGAGATATCTGGATGACATCTTTATACTGTGGAAATCATCTGAGGACAGATTATTAGAATTCATGACATATTTAAATGGTACTGTTGAGTTTTTAAAATTCACTCATCAATACAATCATAAAGGAATTTCATTTTTGGACGTTTGGTTAAGCCATGACAGTGATGGTTTCACTTCAAGTATATACAGGAAGCCCACCTTTTCCAATGATTATGTGCACTACAGTAGCAACCACCCCCCCCACGTTTTCAAGAATGTGATTAAAGGGCAAACCATCCAGAAAGCAAGAATGTCATCCAATCTAGTGATCTTGGAGAAGGAATTAAATATCATCAAAGGAATGTTCTTGAGTAGAGATTATCCAGTAGGCTTGGTTAATGAGACAATTAGACATGTACAAGATAGATGGGGTAACATCTACAAACCCCTATTGGGTCATTTCACCACTGACCAGCGTGATGGGGGGGGACACATGGATTCGTTTGGAAGGGCATGCATACTTATGTATACACCCAATTCCTACATCATCAAGGATATTTTAGAAAGGTTCTGGAGTACTTTGATGGTTATGGGTATGGAAGAGGCCTTGGGGACCAAACCCAGAATAGTTTACAAGACTGCACCCAACATGAAGAATCTCTTGGAAAGAGGGGCATCTAACAAAACAGTATATGAAAATCGAAAAGGCACAGTGAGATGTGGCAATTGTAAACAATGTCAGTACATCAATTTGAATAATACCATCAAACTGAATGACATATGCCACACTACTATCATCAGTAGGAAAGGGAATTGTAGATCGAAGCAGGTAGTCTACCTTGCAATATGTACGTTATGTAACGCACATTACATAGGTAAAACAGAGAGGCAGTTAAACAGACGGATTTACGAACATATGTATAAAATAGGAAAACAAGATTCTAAAAATGCATTATACAGACACATTTTGGAGAAAGGCAACGATCACAAGTTCCTGTTCTCCATCATAGATCAAGTAGAGACAGTCCCTTTCGGAGGGGACTGGAAAATGAAATTGTCTCTCTGTGAGAGTAAATGGCAGATTTTAACAGATGCTACGAGACCACCCGGCCTCAATGAGTATATTAGCATCAAACCTTTTTTAGCCTTGGAATAAATTTTGTGATTATTTAGTTCCTACGACATTATCATTATCATTAAGTTTAGTGATTCTTCATGTATGCACGTATATATAGAGTGATTACATTGGTATATAGATTACAATTTTTATATAAAAAATTTTATATATATAAAAAATTTTTATACAGAATTTTAATAAGAAATCTATATGCTAATATTTATTGTAACAAAAATATTTATAGTACTACTAGGATTAGCATTTTATTAGGAAGGTTGAGTTTTTATGATTAATATTTTTCTTTTGCACAATTCTTTGTTTATATATGGATTTAGGGTTTATGTGCTGAATGTGTACTTGTGACTTTAACAAATTTGGCGGTTTTTACGATTATTCAATTAATATACTGCTACTAGCATATAAATGTTGCATGGGATTTTACTGACTTTGTTCTGAAGAAGACTGGGTATCAGTCGAAAGCACTTAACCTGTAACAGTTATTGATAGATTCTTTTTTATTAAAACATTTTTTGATTTTACTGTCTTGTCGTACGAGCAGTTTCCATTTCCACTATCCTTTATTCCTGTGTTAGTGTTAATTACACTGGGTGTTTCAGCTAGCATTAAAATCTGTGTTGGTTACATTTCTAGTTATAATTTTAATCGGAGTTGCTGGCTACTGAGATTTGTCTGAATATATCAACTGGATACAAGCTGATGTAAGTATACTTTTCGCTGCACTTATTTAAGATTTGAGTCAGTAAATATTGTATTTGATGCAGTAAATATTGTGTCTCTGTCTCTCTGCAGTTAGGTTGCTTGAAGTGTAAAAACGTGTAGCCATCTGGGCTCATTGAAAGTTACTAGACTACTTTGAAATTCCTGTGTTAGTGTTAGTTGAACTGGGGGCATCTGCTAGCATTAAAATCTGTGTTGGTTACATTTCTAGTAATCATTTTAATCGGAGTTGCTGGCTACTGTGTCTTGTCTGTATATATCAACTGGCCACAATCTGATTTAAATATACTTCTTTCTGCACTTATTTAAGATTTGAGTCAGTAAATACTGTGTGTCTTTGATTCAGTAAATATCGTGTCTCTGTCTTTTTGCAGTTAAGTTGCCTGAAGTGTGAAAAAATTGTAGCCATCTGGGCTCATTGAAAGTTTTTAGACTGCTTTGAAATTCCTGTGTTAGATTGTGGTTTACTGCTAGCATTAAAATCTGTGTTGGTTACATTTGTAGTAATCATTTTAATCAGAGTTGCTGACTACTGAGACTTGTCTGCATATATCAACTGGACACAATCTGATTTAAGTTTACTCTTCTCTGCACTTATTTAAGATTTGAGTCAGTAAATATTTGTGTCTTTGATTCAGTAAATATTGTGCCTCTGTCTCTTTGCAGTTAAGTTGCCTGAAGTGTGAAAAAGTGTAGCTATCTGGGCTCATTGAAAGTTGTTAGACTGCTTTGAAATTCTTGTGTTACTGTTAGTTAGACTGGGGGTTTCTGCTAGCTTTAAAATCTGTGTTGGTTACATTTCTAGTAATCATTTTAATCGGAGTTGCTGGCTAATGAGACTTGTCTGCATATATCAACTGGACATAAGCTGATTTAAGTATACTTTTCTCTGCTCTTTTTTAAGATTTGAGTCAGAAAATATTTTGTGTCTTTGATTCAGTAAATATGCCGCCTCTGTCTCTCTGCAGTTAAGTTGCCTGAAATGTGAAAAACTGTAGCCATCTGGGCTCATTAAAAGTTGTTAGACTGCTTGTAATTTCCTGTGTTTATGTTTGTTAGACTGGGGTTTCTACTAGCATTAAAATGTGTATTGGTTACATTTCTAGTTATCATTTTAATCGGAGCTGCCGGCTGCTGGGACTTGTCTGCATATATCAACTGGACACAAGCTGATTTACGTATACTTTTCTCTGCATGTTGTATGTCTTTGATTCTGTAAATATTTTGTCTTTGTCTCTCTGTAGATAATTTGCCTGAAGTGTGAAAAAATGTAGCCATCCGGGCTCATTGAAAGCTGTTATACTGCTTTGAAATTCCTATATTAGTGTTAGTTAGACTGGGGGTTTCTGCTAGCATTAAAATCTGTGTTGGTTACATTTCTAGTAATCATTTTAATTGGAGCTGCTGGCAACTGAGACTTGTCTGCATATATCAACTGGAAACAACCCGATTTAAGTACACTTTTCTCTAAACTTATTTAAGATTTGAGTCAGTAAATATTGTGTGTCTTTGATTCAGTAAATATTGGGTCTCTGTCTCTGCAGTTAAGTTGCCTGAAGTGTGAAAAACTGTAGCCATCTGGGCTCATTGAAAGTTGTTAGACTGCTTTGAAATTCCTCTGTTTGTTAGACTGGGGTTTTCCGCTAGCATTAAAATCTGTGTTGGTTACATTTGTATTAATCATTTTAGTCTGAGTTGCTGGCTACTGAGGTTTGTCTGCATATATCAACTGGACACGAGCTGAATTAAGTATAGTTTTCTAGGCACTTATTTAAGATTTGAGTCAGTAAATATTGTGTGTCTTTGATTCAGTAAATATTGTGTCTCTGTCTCTCTGCAGTTAAGTTGCCTGAAGTGTGAAAAAGTGTAGCCATCTTGGCTCATTGAAAGGTGTTAGACTGCTATGAAATTCCTCTGTTAGTGTTACTTAGACTGGGGGTTTCTGTTAGCATTAAAATCTGTTTTGGTTACATTTCTTGTAATCATTTTAATCTGAGTTGCTGGCTACTGAGACTTGTCTGCATATATCAACTGGACACAAGCTGATTTAAGTATACTTTTCAATGCACTTATTTAAAATTTGAGCCAGTAAATATTGTGCGTCTTTCATTCAGTAAATATTGTGTCTCTGTCTCTCTGTAGTTAAGTTGCCTGAAGGGTAAAAAAAAGTGCAGCCATCTGGGCTCATTGAAAGTTGTTATACTGCTTTAAAATTCCTTTGTTAGTGTTAGTTAGACTGGGGGTATCTGCTAGCATTAAAATGTGTGTTGGTTGCATTTCTAGTAATCATTCTACTCAGAGTTGCTGGCTACTGAGACTTGTCTGCATATATCCACTGGACACAAGCTGATTTAAGTATACTTTTCTCTGCACTTATTTAAGATTTGAGCCAGTAAATATTGTGTGTCTTTGAATCAGTAAATATTGTGTCTCTGTCTCTCTGCAGTTAAGTTGCCTGAAGTGTGAAAAAGTGTAGCTATCTGGGCTCATTGAAAGTTGTTAGACTGCTTTGAAATTCCTGTGTTAGTGTTAGTTAAATGGGGGTTTCTGCTACCTTTAAAATATGTGTTGGTTACATTTCTAGTAATCATTTTAATCGGAGTTGCTGGCTACTGACACTTGTCTGCATATATCAACTGGACATAAGCTGATTTAAGTATAATTTTCTCTGCTCTTTTTTAAGATTTGATTCAGAAAATATTGTTTGTCTTTGATTCAATAAATATGCTGTCTCTATCTCTCTGCAATTAAGTTGCCTGAAGTGTGAAAAAGTGTAGCCATTTGGGCTCATTAAAAGTTGTTAGACTGCTTTGAAATTCCTGTGTTAGTGTTAGTTAGACTTGGGGTTTCTGCTAGCATTAAAATCTGTGTTGGTTACATTTCTAGTATTCATTTTAATTGGAGTTGTTAGTTAGACTGGGGGTTTCTGCTAGCATTAAAATGTGTATTGGTTACATTTCTAGTTATCATTTTAATCAGAGTTGCCGGCTACTGGAACTTGTCTGCATATATCAACTGGACAGAAGCTGATTTAAGTATAACTTTCTCTGCACTTATTTCAGATTTGAATCAGTAAGTATTGTGTGTCTTTCATTCTGTAAATATTATGTCTCTGTCTCTCTGTAGTTAAGTTGCCTGAAGTGAGAAAAAATGTAGCCATTTGAGCTCATTGAAAATTGTTAGACTGCTTTGAAGTTCCTGTGTTAGTATTAGTTAGACTTGGGGTTTCTGCTAGCATTAAAATCTGTGTTGGTTACATTTCTAGTATTCATTTTAATTGGAGTTGCTGGCAACTGCGACTTGTCTGCATATATCAACTGGACACAAGCCGATTTAAGTATACTTTTCTTATTTAAAATTTGAGTCAGTAAATATTGTGTGTTTTTGATTCAGTAAATATTGTGTCTCTGTCTCTGCAGTTAGGTTGCCTGAAGTGTGAAAAAGTGTAGCCATCTGGGCTCATTGAAAGTTGTTAGACTGCTTTGAAATTCCTGTGTTTGTTAGAGTGGGGATTTCCGCTAGCATTAAAATCTGTGTTGGTTACATTTCTAGTATTCATTTTAATTGGAGTTGCTGGCTACTGAGACTTGTCTGTATATATCAACTGGCCACAATCTGATTTAAATATACTTCTTTCTGCACTTATTTAAGATTTGAGTCAGTAAATACTGTGTGTCTTTGATTCAGTAAATATTGTGTCTCTGTCTTTCTGCAGTTAAGTTGCCTGAAGTGTGAAAAAATTGTAGCCATATGGGCTCATTGAAAGTTTTTAGGCTGCTTTGAAATTCCTGTGTTAGTTAGATTGTGGGTTACTGCTAGCATTAAAATCTGTGTTGGTTACATTTCTAGTAATCATTTTAATCAGAGTTGCTGACTGCTGAGACTTGTCTGCATATATCAACTGATTTAAGTATTCTCTTCTCTGCACTTATTTAAGATTTGAGTCAGTAAATATTTGTGTCTTTGATTCAGTAAATATTGTGCCTCTGTCTCTTTGCAGTTACGTTGCCTGAAGTGTGAAAAAGTGTAGCTATCTGGGCTCATTGAAAGTTGTTAGACTGCTTTGAAATTCTTGTGTTACTGTTAGTTAGACTGGGGGTTTCTGCTAGCTTTAAAATCTGTGTTGGTTACATTTCTAGTAATCATTTTAATTGGAGTTGCTGGCTAATGAGACTTGTCTGCATATATCAACTGGACATAAGCTGATTTAAGTATACTTTTCTCTGCTCTTTTTTAAGATTTGAGTCAGAAAATATTTTGTGTCTTTGATTCAGTAAATATGCCGCCTCTGTCTCTCTGCAGTTAAGTTGCCTGAAGTGTGAAAAACTGTAACCATCTGGGCTCATTAAAAGTTGTTAGACTGCTTGTAATTTCCTGTGTTTATGTTTGTTAGACTGGGGTTTCTGCTAGCATTAAAATGTGTATTGGTTACATTTCTAGTAATCATTTTAATTGGAGTTCCTGGCAACTGAGACTTGTCTGCATATATCAACTGGACACAACCCGATTTAAGTACACTTTTCTCTAAACTTATTTAAGATTTGAGTCATTAAATATTGTGCGTCTTTTATTCAGTAAATATTGGGTCTCTGTCTCTGCAGTTAAGTTGCCTGAAGTGTGAAAAACTGTAGCCATCTGGGCTCATTGAAAGTTGTTAGATCTGCTTTGAAATTCCTCTGTGTGTTAGACTGGGGTTTTCTGCTAGCATTAAAATCTGTGTTGGTTACATTTGTATTAATCATTTTAGTCTGAGTTGCTGGCTACTGAGGTTTGTCTGCATATATCAACTGGACACGAGCTGATTTAAGTATAGTTTTCTCGGCACTTATTTAAGATTTGAGTCAGTAAATATTGTGTGTCTTTGATTCAGTAAATATTGTGTCTCTGTCTCTCTGCAGTTAAGTTGCCTGAAGTGTGAAAATGTGTAGCCATCTTGGCTCATTGAAAGGTGTTAGACTGCTATGAAATTCCTCTGTTAGTGTTACTTAGACTGGGGGTTTCTGTTAGCATTAAAATCTGTTTTGGTTACATTTCTTGTAATCATTTTAATCTGAGTTGCTGGCTACTGAGACTTGTCTGCATATATCAACTGGACACAAGCTGATTTAAGTATACTTTTCAATGCACTTATTTAAAATTTGAGCCAGTAAATATTGTGTGTCTTTCATTCAGTAAATATTGTGTCTCTGTCTCTCTGTAGCTAAGTTGCCTGAAGGGTAAAACAATTGCAGCCATCTGGGCTCATTGAAAGTTGTTAGACTGCTTTAAAATTCATTTGTTAGTGTTAGTTAGACTGGGGGAATCTGCTAGCATTAAAATGTGTGTTGGTTGCATTTCTAGTAATCATTCTACTCAGAGTTGCTGGCTACTGAGACTTGTCTGCATATATCCACTGGACACAAGCTGATTTAAGTATACTTTTCTCTGCACTTATTTAAGATTTGAGCCAGTAAATATTGTGTGTCTTTGAATCAGTAAATATTGTGTCTCTGTCTCTCTGCAGTTAAGTTGCCTGAAGTGTGAAAAAGTGTAGCTATCTGGGCTCATTGAAAGTTGTTAGACTGCTTTGAAATTCCTGTGTTAGTGTTAGTTAGACTGGGGGTTTCTGCTACCTTCAAAATATGTGTTGGTTACATTTCTAGTAATCATTTTAATCGGGGTTGCTGGCTACTGACACTTGTCTGCATATATCAACTGGACATAAGCTGATTTAAGTATAATTTTCTCTGCTCTTTTTTAAGATTTGATTCAGAAAATATTGTGTGTCTTTGATTCAGTAAATATGCTGTCTCTATCTCTCTGCAGTTAAGTTGCCTGAAGTGTGAAAAAGTGTAGCCATCTGGGCTCATTAAAAGTTGTTAGACTCCTTTGAAATTCCTGTGTTTATGTTAGTTAGACTGGGGGTTTCTGCTAGCATTAACATGTGTATTGGTTACATTTCTAGTTATCATTTTAATCAGAGTTGCCGGCTACTGGGACTTGTCTGCATATATCAACTTAGACTGCTTTGAAATTCCTGGTTTTATGTTGGTTTGACTGGGGGTTTCTGCTAGCATTAAAATATGTGTTGGTTACATGTCTAGTTATCATTTTAATCGGAGTTTCCGGCTACTGGGACTTGTCTGCATATATCAACTGGACACAAGCTGCTTTAAGTATACTATTATCTGCACTTATTTCAGATTTGAGTCAGTAAGTATTGTGTGTCTTTGATTTAGTAAATATTGTGTCTCTGCCTCTCTGTAGTTAAGTTGCCTGAAGTGTGAAAAACTGTAGCCATCTGGGCTCATTGAAAGTTGTTAGACTGCTTTGAAATTCCTGTTTTAGTGTTAGTTAGACTAGGGGTTTCTGCTAGCATTAAAATCTGTTTTGGTTACATTTCTAGTAATCATTTTAGTCGAAATTGCTGGCTAATGAGACTTGTCTGCATATATCAACTGGACATTTGAGTCAGTAAATATTGCATGTCTTTGATTCAGTAAATATTGTGTCTCTGTCTCTCTGCAGTTAAGTTGCCTGAAGTGTGAAAAAGTGTCACTGTTTAGGCTCATTGATTTAAGTGTACTTTTCTCCGCACTTATTTAAGATTTGAGTCAGTAAATATTGTGTGTCTTTCATTCAGTGAATTTTGTGTCTCTGTCTCCCTGCAGTTAAGTTGCCTGAAGTATGAAAATTGTAGCCATCTGGGCTCATTGAATGTTGTTAGACTGCTTTGAAATTCATATGTTAGTGTTAGTTAGACTGGGGATTTCTGCTAGCATTAAAATCTGTGTTGGTTACATTTCTAGTAATCATTTTAATCAGACTTGCTGACTACTGAGACTTGTCTGCATATATCAGCTGGACACAGGCCGGTTTAGGTATACTTTTCTCTGCCCTTATTTACGATATGAGTCAGTAAATATTGTGTGTCTTTGATTCATTAAATATTGTGTCTCTGTCTCTCTATAGTTAAGTTGCCTGAAGTGTGAAAAAGTGTCGCCATCTGTGCTCATTGAAAGTTGTTAGATTGCTTTGAAATTCCCGTGTTAGTGTAGTTAGACTGGGGGTTTTTGCTAGCATCAAAATCTGTGTTGGTTACATTTCTAGTAATACATAACTAGACATGTATCATTTTAATCAGAGTTGCCGGCTACTGGGACTTGTCTGCATATATCAACTGGACACAAGCTGATTTAAGTATACTTTTCTCTGCAATTATTTAACATTTGAGTCAGTAAATATTGTGTGTCTTTGATTCAGTAAATATTGTGTCTCTGTCTCTCTGCCTTTAAGTTGCCTGAAGTGTGAAAAAGTGTAGCCATCTGGGCTCATTGAAAGTTGTTAGACTGCTTTGAAATTCCTGTGTTAGTGTTACTTAGACTAGGGGTTTCTGCTAGCATTAAAATCTGTTTTGGTTACATTTCTAGTAATCATTTTAGTTGAAGTTGCTGGCTACTGAGACTTCTCTGCATATATCAACTGGACACAATCTGATTTAAGCATACTTTTCTCTGCACTTATTTAAGATTTGAGTCAGTAAATATTGTGTGTCTTTCATTCAGCAAATTTTGTGTCTCCGTCTCTCTGCAGTTAAGTTGCCTGAAGTATGAAAAGGTGTAGCCATCTGGGCTCATTGAAAGTTTTAGACTGCTTTGAAATTCCTGTGTAAGTGTTAGTTAGATTGTGGGGTTCAGCTAGCATTAAAATCTGTGTTGGTTACATTTCTAGTAATCATTTTATTTGGACTTGCTGGCTACTGAGACTTGTCGGCATGTGTCAACTGGACACAAGCTGATTTAAGTATACTTTTCTCTGCCCTTATTTAAGATTTGAGTCAGTAAATATTGCATGTCTTTGATTCAGTAAATATTGTGTCTCTGTCTCTCTGCAGTTAAGTTGCCTGAAGTGTGAAAAAGTGTCACTATTTAGGCTCATTGAAAGTTGTTAGACTGCTTTGAAATGCCTGTGTTAGTGTTAGTTAGACTGGGGGGTTCTGCTAGCAGTAAAATCTGTACTGGTTACATTTCTAGTGATCATTTTAATCGGGGTTGCTGGCTACTGAGACTTGTCTACATATTTCAACTGGACACAAGCTGATTTAAGTATACTTTTCTCTGCACGTATTTAAAATTTGAGCCAGTAAATATTGTGTGTCTTTCATTCAGTAAATATTATGTCTCTGTCTCTCTGTAGTTAAGTTGCCTGAAGTGTAAAAAAGGTGTAGCCCTCTGGGCTCATTGAAAGTTGTTAGACTGCTTTAAAAGTCCTTTGTTACTGTTAGTTAGACTGGGGGTTTCTGCTAGCATTAAAATGTGTGTTGGTTACATTTCTAGTAATCATTTTACTCAGAGTTGCTGGCTACTGAGACTTGTCTGTATATATCAACTGGACACAAGCTGATTTAAGTATACTTTTCTCTGCACTTATTTAAGATTTGAGTCAGTAAATATTGTGTGTCTTTGATTCAGTTAATATTGTGTCTCTGTCTCTCTGCAGTTAAGTTGCCTGAAGTGTGAAAAAGTGTAGCCATCTGGGCTCATTGAAAGTTGTTAGACTGCTTTTAAATTCCTGTGTTAGTGTTAGTTAGACTGGGGGTTTCTGCTAGCATGTAAATGTGTATTTGTTACATTTCTAGTCATTTTAATCGGAGTTGCTGGCTACTGAGACTTGTCTGCATATATCAACTGGACACAAGCTGATTTAAGTATACTTTTCTCTGCACTTATTCAAGATTTGAGTCAGTAAATATTGTGTGTCTTTGATTCAGTAAATATTGTGTCTCTGTCTCTCTGCAGTTAAGTTGCCTGAAGTGTGTAAAAGTGTAGATATCTGGGCTCATTGAAAGTTATTAGACTGCTTTCAAATTCCAATGTTAGTGTTAGTTAGACTGGAGGGGTTTCTGCTAGCATTAAAATCTGTGTTGATTACATTTCTAGTAATAATTTTAATCGGAGCTGCTGGCTACTAAGACTTGTCTGCATATATCAACTGGACACAAGCTGATTTAAGTATACTTTTTTCTGTACTTATTTAAGATTTGAGTAAAAAAATATTGTGTGTCTTTGATTCAGTAAATATTGTGTCTCTGTCTCTCTGAATTTAAGTTGCCTGAAGTGTGAAAATTTGTAGCATTCTTGGCTCATTGAAAGTTGTTAGACTGCTTTGAAATTCCTGTGTTAGTGTAAGTTAGACGTGACAGTTCTGATAGCATTAGAATCTGTGTTGGTTACATTTCTAGTAATCATTTTAATTGGCGTTACTGGCTTCTGAGACCTGTCTGCATATATCAAATGGACACAATCTGATTTAAGTATACTTTTCTCTGCACTTATTTAAGATTTGAGTCAGTAAATATTGTGTGTTTTTCATTCAGTAAATTTTGTGTCACTGTCTCTTTCCAGTTAAGTTGCCTGAAGTGTGAAAAAGTGTAGCCATCTGTGCTTATTGAAAGTTGCTAGACTGCTTTGAAATTCATGCGTTAGTGTTAGTGAGACTGGGGTTTCTTCTAGCATTAAAATCTGTGTTGGTTACATTTCCAGTAATCATTTTAATCGGAGTTGCTGGCTATTTAGACTTGTCTGCATATATCAATTGGACACAAGCTGATTTAAGTATACTTTTCTCTGCACTTATTTAAGATTTCAGTTAGTAAATATTATGTGTCTTTGATTCAGTAAATATTGTGTCTCTGTCTTTTTGCAGTTAAGTTGCCTGAAGTGTGAAAATGTGTAGCCATCTGTGCTCACTGAAAGTTGTTAGACTGCTTTGAAATTCCAGTGTTAGTGTTAGTTAGACTGGGGGTATCTGCTAGCATTAAAATCTGTGTTGGTTACATTTCTAGTAATCATTTTAATCGGACTTGCAGGCTACTGAGACTTGTCTAAATATATCAACTGGACACAAGCTGATTTAAGTATACTTTTCTCTGCCCTTATTTAAGATTTGAGTCAGTAAATATTGTATGTATTTGATTCAGTAAATATTGTGTCTCTGTCTCTCTGTAGTTAAGTAACCTGAAGTTTGAAAAAGTGTCGCCATCTGGGCTCATTGAAAGTTGTTGTACTGGTTTAAAATTCCTGTGTTAGTGTTAGTTAGACTGGGGGGGTTTTCTCGCATTGGAATCTGTGTTGGTTACATTTCTAGTAATCATTTTATTCGGAGTTGCTCCCTATTTAGACTTGTATGCATATATCAACTGGACACAAGCTGATTTAAGTATACTTTTCTCTGCACTTATTCAAGATTTGAGTCAGTAAATATTGTGTGTCTTTGATTCAGTAAATATCGTTTCTCTTTCTCTTTGCAGTTAAGTTGCCTGAAGTGTGAAAAAGTGTAGCCATCTGTGCTCACTGAAAGTTGTTAGACTGCTTTCAAATTCCAGTGTTAGTGTTAGTTAGACTGGGGGTTTCTGCTAGCATTAAAATCTGTGTTGGTTACATTTCTATTAATCATTTTAATCGGAGTTGCTGGCTACTGAGACTTGTCTGCATATATCAACTGGACACAAGCTGATTTAAGTATACTTTTCTTTGCACTTATTTAAGATTTGAGTCAAAAAATATTGTGTGTCCTTGATTCAGTAAATATCATGTCTCTTTCTCTTTGCAGTTAAGTTGCCTGAAGTGTGAAAAAGTGTAGGCATTTGGGCTCATTGAAAGTTGTTAGACTGCTTTGAAATTCCTTTGTTAGTGTTAGTTAAACTGGGAGTTTCTGCTAGTATTAAAATCTGTGTTGGTTTCATTTCTAGTAGTCATTGTAATCAGAGTTGGTGGCTAGTGACACTTGTCTGCATATATCAACTGGGCACAATCTGATTTAAGTGTACTTTTCTCGGCACTTATTTAAGATTTGAGTGAATAAATATTGTGCGTCTTTGATTCAGCAAATATTGTGTCTCTGTCTCTCTGCAGTTAAGTTGGCTAAAGTGTGAAAATTTGTAGCCTTCTGGGCTCATTGAAAGTTGTTAGACTGCTTTGAAATTCTTTTTTTAGTGTTAGACTGGGGGTTTCTGCTAGCATTAAAATCTGCGTTTGTTACATTTCTAGTAGTCATTTTAATCAGAGTTCCTGGCTACTGACACTTGTCTGCATATATCAGCTGGACACAAGCTGATTTAAGTATACTTTTCTCTGCACTTATTTAACATTTGAGTCAGTAAATATCATATGTCTTTGATTCAGTAAATATTGTGTCTCTGTCTCTCTCTGCAGTTATGTTGCCTGAAGTGTGAAAAAGTGTAGCTATCTGGGCTCATTGAAAGTTGTTAGACTGCTTTGAAATTTATGTGTTAGTGGTAGTTAGACTGGGGGATTCTGCTAGCATTAAAATTTGTGTTGGTTACATTTCTAGTAATCATTTTAATTGGACTTGCTGGCTACTGAGACTTGTCTGCCTATAATCAGCTGGACACATGCTGATTTAAGTATACTTTTCTCTGCACTTATTTAAGATTTGAGTCAGTAAATGTGTGTCTTTGATTCAGTAAACATTGTGTCTCTGCATCTCTGCAGTTAAGTTTCCTGAAGAGTGAAAAAGTGTAGCCATCTGGGCTCTTTGAAAGTTGTTAGACTGCTTTGAAATCCCTGTGTTAAAAGGGGTTTTTTTTTTTTTT
>NW_025050937.1:0-12781 GCF_019279795.1 Protopterus annectens
TCTTCTTGTCACATCCTCTACCCCCTCTATCACATTCTCCATTTTTGTCCTTTCTCTGCTATCCCCTTAGCAGGTGATTCCTGACGCACCATATAGTCGATCCTCACCCTCCCTTGTCTTCCGTGGTTTGCCTTCTTTGCTTTTTTCAATCCCTTGCGCAAGTGTCCCTTTTACCACATTTGAAACATTCATCCCTTTTCTTCAAAGTCCTCGATCGCTGATCAGATTGATTTTTTTTCTCTTTGCATTTTCTCTTGCCCTTTTTTCCCGGACTGTACTACATAAACTTCTGCTCCATCTTCTACAGAAAACACTTGAGCTTTCTTTTCTTTTGCTATTAAAATGCCTTTGCGGCGTATGCCTAGCATATTCAATGTAGCTAACTGTAACCTGCTTGTCTGCGATGATCTACCATGTGTTTTGTAATAAAACTGCTTATGGGTGCACATACTGCCTTTTTAAAAAATGCATTTTTAACTGCTGTTCATATGGGAATCTTGTGTTTGATCTTCAGGAACCTGCACTCCACAGTGGTTATTAAAACATTCTAATAATCTGGCATAATACCGGTCAATAGTTTCACCTTCTTGTTGGATGCATTGATTAATGCAAGTCCAGTCTGCCCTAGGCTTCCATTTTTCAGAGATGTGGTCTGTGAGACCTTTTACTCTGTTGTCTAGCTCTGCGCTGCTATGTGGGAGGGGTCTGTGTGCAGCATCACGGGGATTCCAGTTGCCACTAATCATGTGCCAATCTGGTCCCACAATTTGTCTAATTACTTTTTCTACCTCTTCTCCGTTTAAGTTATAACTCAGCCTCATTCCTTGTGTCAAAGGAAAAATATACTTTAAAAATGATCAATACATGGTTGGTTCAGGTTAAGGCACTTTAATCTTGCAGCAAGGAGACAAAAACGTGCTAATACAGAGTTTGTCTAACGAAAATCAGGAAGTATGTTCATCTTTATACACTTTCTAACAAGACATTGCCTACCAAGCTGACGTAGCAGATCACAAGGTTTAACATCATCATTGCATAGCAGCTGTTTATCCATAATTTTCTGCTTGTACTATCAATTTTATGAAAGACTTCCTAAGAAAAACAACGTGGCCTTGGTGACCACCGGTTAGATACAGTTTCCTACTATGTTATGTTTCTATTCAAGGTACTACAGCTAATTCAAGCACAAAGCAAGTACAGATTCTTCAAGCAGTCCTTTGTCTTATGTATCTTTTATTTTTCTGCAGCTGTGCATGTTCTCATAACACGAACAGAGTTGATTGTTCAAAGTCATAACATTATAGAATATAGTATTGTTTCATTTATTACTTCCTGACCTAGCAGATAATCACCTGCTTCTCAGTACATTTCCAAAAGGCATAAACATTAATTTTGCTGTGCTAGCAATTACTAGGTCAGAGGGCATCTTGCAAGTTTTCAGAAAGCATACTGCAGTTTCAAAAAGCATCTTATAATTTCACACAGAATTAAGCTGTATATAAAATAGAATGAGAATGCGAAAGCATTAATTCTTTTAGCTTCTAATAAGCATTAGACATATACATAAATGCATATTTCTCTGACATTTCTCCCCTGTTAATACTTTTTATTTTATTTTCAAAAGCATAAACAGTTTACGTCTTCTCCTAACCTCTTCCATTCCGGAGTTGCAGTTAAGAGAGTCATGTAGTTTAGACTTATGAAAGAATTTCAGTTTTCAACAACTCTTCAATTTCAGTACTTTGATACAAAGTCTCAAAAACCGACATATCTATAAAATCTTTGATTAACTTTTTCATGCAGGGAATACCACAACAAATGCATGCTCTGAATAGGAGTAATCCCACACAAATGGCAATCAGGACGTTCATTAGGATGGAACCCCACCCCCCAAACAAATTCTGGAAAAAGTCCATCAGTGGGTTTGGGCCTGGTTTGGTCATGGTCGACACTTGCTGAATCACCTCAAGATGGTTGTTTATCTCGTGCTGGTTGTCAGGAATATATGAACAGCATTCTTCTTTGATTAAAGCGCACGTACCACCTCTCGCTAGGGTGAAGTCAAGAGCCATGCGGTTTTGAAGTACCACAGTTCTCATAGCATTTAGTTCATCAGTCACTAATTCGAGAGCAGAAAAAGTTGCATTGCTCATAACTTCGAGAAGTTTAGACAGTTTTCTCAGCTCCCAAATCGATTTCACTGCGCCATATGCAGGGGCTATGCCTGCCCATGATATAATAGTGTCACTCAAGTCCATATGTGTCAGTTTATCTTTGTTTTTCATGGAGTTATGGTTTCTCCACCCCGCTTCGATTCATCCTACTGGATTCTTGGGTCTCTTGATTTGACTTCTAGGTTTACTGCTAACCTCTCTGACGTTTCGAATTTTCCCCTGAGGTAAAGCTGCAGTGTGTCGTATGGCTGGAACCAGGTAACCCAAAAAACAACTGCCGGACCAATTCTCAGGTAGCCATTTATATGCTTTTTTCCCACAAACAAAATAACAATTCTCTACTTTAGTATTGATATATGCTCACCCTGCATGAAACATTTTTTGTCAATAATAGAAAGTTGCTTCAAAAGAATAGGATTATGCTGTATTTCACTAACAGTTCTCTTCATTTTTTTCAAAATATGAGTCATAGTTTGTATCACAGATATTTTCTGCCTTATTAGCCTTAATATAACATTCATAAGAAACAGTCACATTGCAATTGCTCCAACCTACCTGAATAGTGTCATTTTTATAAAAACATACAATCCTTTTTGTGTAACAGGTAGGTACAATGCTATTTTGTCTTGTGATTTCACGGGTGTTGTATCAAAAATCAAGTTTTCCCAAATCTCATTGACCCCTAGGGGGACAGCAGTCATCAATAATCCCCCGTATGCTGTTGGTATAGCTGTGCAAATCCAGCAGTTCGAAACATTAAAAGTCTCAGCATACACATATTTAATTGCTTGGTAAGTGTTAAAGTTTGGATGCCAGTCTATGAGTAATGCACCACGCTTGTTCAGTTCAACTCGTGCGACTGAAAAAAGGAAAGGCCACAGCAAAAAGATCATTGTTATCAGTATAGCTATCAGAATAATCATGCAAATTTTCTGAGGTTGTTCTGCATCCCTGTTTACTCTATACCTGGTCATTTTGTTCTCGTTGTACAACAGTAACAAGGGTTTTGTCCAGTTCAAAGTTCTTAACCAATTTACAATGTGTCAGATGAATCCAGGATGCTCGCTCTGTGATCTTGACTGCAGTGGGTGTTGACAGTAGCACCTGGTATGGTTCTTCCCACTTCGGAGAACTCCAATTCTTTTTCTTCACGACTTTCACCCAGACCCACGTGCCTGGGACTATTGTTGCTTCCGATGGTCTGGCTTGTTCTTTATCTGAAACAGAATTTAACTGCAAAAGTTTGTTATTCAAAAATTGCCTCATGTACTCTGCAAGTGAACTGTCAGCCTCCTGGTCTGCAGGCATGAGAGGTTTCCACTGAGGTGTATAATATGCCCTCTCAAACAAAATTTCAAAAGGAGTTAACCCTTTTACATTTGGAACAGTTCTCATACTCAACAGTGCCAGAGGCAGACAGTGCACCCAGTTGTTTTGTGTCTCACTAATCAATTTCCTAAGCATATTTTTCAAAACTCCATTATGCCTCTCAACTAATCCTGCAGATTGGGGGTGGTATGCACAATGGTTTTTCAGACAAATCCCAAAATAACGGCTCGAATGTTGTATAGTTTGATTTACAAATTGTGTGCCATTGTCACTATAAATCTTTTCCGGTATACCAAATCTAGGAATAATTTCTTTAATGAGGACATTCGCAACAGTAGCCGCATCTGGATTTTTAGTTGGAAAAGCTTCCACCCATTTGGAAAACATATCTATAATATCTATAATGACAAGGCAGTACTTTTTATTTTCACATTTGTTTAGCTCTATAAAATCCATACAGATAGTATGGAATGGATACGGTGGTGTAGGGAAACTCTCTTGCTTAGGTTTCAGTGTCCCCTGTGCATGATGCTTGTTACAAACATGGCATGCTGCACAAAAATCTTTTGTGTAGTTTGTAAATCCATACGTTGTAAACACTCGATTCACTAACTGCACCATCCCCCCTGTTGAGACATGGCACTGCCCATGGCTCAACAATGCTGCGTATCTAAACAAGTTAGATGGTAAAATCGGTTTCCTCTCTTTGGAGATGTGCAGCCCTTTCTCAAGAATTGCTCCTCATTTTATCCATTTTTGTTTTTCTACATTTGTAGTAAGTGTCCGCATTGTTTTTAACATTTCTAAGTTTAAAATCTCAGATGGTTGTAATTCCTCACTCAAAAGAAATACTTCTGAAGCTGAAGCTGCTTGCTTTGCAGCTGTATCAGCTCTCGCATTACCTTTTGAAATCCTATCCTGTTGTTTGGTATGAGCTACGCATTTACAAATAGCTACTTTCTGAGGTAACTGAATAGAGTCTAACAAATCTAAAAATAAATTAGCATGATTAATTGGTTTACCAGTAGATGTTATCATTCCTCTATTTTTCCACTGCTGCAAAAATATGTACAGTAGAAAAAGCATACTGGCTGTCAGTAAAATGTTCACCATTTACCCTTTGCCAAGGTACATGCCCTTGTTAAAGCAATCAATTCTGCTGCTTGTGCAGATAAGTTGTGTGATAAAGACTTTGCTTCTAAAATCTCAGTATCAGAAACTACTGCATACCCCACTAGATTCTGTCCTGTAAGACCCTCCTACTGCGAGCCGTCCACATAGTATGTCACCTCGGCATCAGCCAAGGGAACATCCGTGAGATCTTTTCTAGGTAGTGTCTTTTGCTCAATCTCCTGCAGGCAGCAATGTGGTTTGCCATCTGCAGGGGTTGGGAGCAAGGTTGACGGATTCAAAGTTGTGCATCGTTCAATTGTCATATGAGGTTGGCTCAACAGTATAGTCATACAGGAAAGATATCTAGCAGGAGAAAGATATGCTACTTTTTCTTGCAGTAAAATAATCGCGACTGCATGAGGCACTCTCAATGTGAGAGAGTGGAATAACACTACAGAGGCTGAAGCCTGCACTACCATTGCAGCTGCAACTACTGCTTGTACACAGTGGGGCAGGGATCGTGCCACTGGGTCTAGCTGTTATGAATAGTAAGCTATGGGGCATTGTTTGTCCCCATGCTGCTGTGTTAACACTGATGTCATATAACCCTGCTTACAATCTACAGTTTGGAAAAATCGTTTATGATAGTTCGGTAATCCTAAAACTAATGAGGATGCTATCAGTTGTTTCAATTTGCAGAAAGCTGATTCTGCTTCTGGTGTCCACTGTAATAAATCTTGTGCTGCCATAGGCTTCTTGAATATCAAGTTAGACAGTGGAGCAGATTCCAAGGCATAGTTTGGAATCCAACTCCGACATAAATTAGTAGTACCTAGGAAGAACATCATTTCCTTCTTGGTAGTTGGTTTGGGTGCTTGTAATATTGCTGTTTTTCTGTCTTCATCTAATATTCTTCCCTCTGGTATTTGACCTGTTTTTTTTCCAAAGTTGCAGTTTATTTTTATTTACCTTGTGTCCTTGAGTAGCTAGAAATTGTAGTAATGCTATGGTATCTTCTCTGCATTCTTGCTGGGTGGGGGCTGCCAGCAGAATGTCGTCTACATAAAGTAAAATCTGGCTGCCTTTCAATGGGATAAATCCCGTCAGGTTATTTGCCATTTCCTGTGCGAATATTGTTGGACTCTCACAATATCCCTGTGGTAGTCGTGTATATGTATACCTTTTCCCCTGAAATGTAAATGCAAACCAATGTTGGCTGTCAGGGTGTATCGGTATTGAGAAAAATGCATTGCTGATATCTACCACAGAAAAATACTTTTGTTGAGGTTTCAAATCATTTAATAAGGTGTGTGGATCTGGCAATCAGTAGGTGCTCCTAGGTATAACTAAGGCCATTTATAGCTTGTAAATCTTGGACCATACGCCATTCTCCATTTGCTTTCCTAACAGGAAATAAGGGTGTATTACATGGTGAATCGGGAGATTCTATCAATACTCCCTCCTTAAGTAAGGCTGCTATTATAGGTTTGATTCCTACCTCTGCATCCTTTCTCAAGGGATACTGTCTCTTTTGAGGTCTAAATGCTGACTTTGGCATGATAGTGACTGGTCCTGCTGTACGAATAAGTCCTACATCTGATTTTCCTGTTGACCAGAGAGTCTTTGGTATGTCTCGTAAGGCTTTTTCCTCTTCTTCTAGTAAGAGTGCTACTCACCTGTCCTCACTTGCCTGCAAGTGTACAGCTGGGTGTGTCTGTGTTATCCAATTCAACTTCTGCTTTTGTACTCCCTGTTCTGAAAGTTCTAACTCTGTCTGTTTTTCCCACCTTGTGACTTTTTCTCCTAGATCTGCCCACCTCACATTTTTGTCTTTAGTCAAACTCACATGTGGTAATCAAATAGATTTGTAAAGTGCTAGGAATTCCTGGGGCAATGAACAGCTTACTACACTGTTTCCTTCTGTGTCCCAGTATAGATTTCGTAATACTAATCTGTTAGCATGATTTCTAAACAGTTCTTGCTCATATTCTTTATCAAGTCCTGGTTTGCTACAGTAATATAGAGTGCAATGCAACAAATGCTGTTTATCAGTGTCAAGGGAGGGGGATTGACTGATGGCGACATTCATCAGTTCTTCGGTTACTGCCCCTGGACCAGTCGTAACCAAGTCCTGGCTGTACCAATAAAATGTTTCACCCTCCGGTCGCACTACAAAAGTATGCATTTGTCACTGTGCTTCCATACCCTGCATAGTTGGAACTACTGCTATGCCAAATATCTGCATTAGGTCTCTGCCCAAAAGATTCACTGGGCATTTTGCAGAAACAACAATTTTGCTTTTCCGGGTCATCCCTGAAACAGGGTCAGTTATTGCTATGTTGTGGGAGAGTGGCTCCCAATACAGCTGTCCATTAGCTGCTTTCACTAATATGTAGTCAAGTGATTCTGAATTTTCTGGTAGTTTGGAAGGATGTATCAGGGTCTGTGAAGCCCCTGAGTCACACAGGAATTTAACTTCCCTCCCCTCTACCAGAAGTGTAACTTTTGGTTTTGTGTCTGCTAAGTAGAGCTCTAGGCTCAATAATGCCAAGTCTAAAATTTCATTTTCTTCATTATCTGTGATTTCATGCACATCATTTATTTCTTCTATCACATCCTCTACTCCTTCTATCACATTTGCATTTGTCTTTTCTTGATTATTCCTTTCCAGTGATTCTTGACTATCATATAGTCAGTCCTCACCCTCCTTGTCTTCTGTGGTTACCTTTTTATTTTGCCTGCAATCCCTTGCTAAATGTCCCTTTTTTCCACATTTAAAACATTCACCCCTTTTCTTTCTCTCTTCAAACTCCTCTGATCGTTTATCAGATTGTTTGTTTCCCTGGGCATTTTTCTTACCCTTCTTCCCGGTTTGTACTACAAAGACTTCTGATCCGTCTTCACTGCAAATACTTGAGTTTTCTTTTTCTTTTGCTATTAAATGCCTTTTGGCATGTCTTGCATATTCAAGTAATGATTGTAATCTACTGTGCGATGATCTACCATGTGCTTTGTAATAAAGCTGCTAATGGGTGCAATACTGCCTTTCAAAAATGCATTCTTTAGCTGCTGCTCAGATGGGAATCATGTGTATGGTCTTCAGGTACCTGCATTCCACAATGGTTATTAAAAACACTCTAATAATCTAGCATAATATCTATCAACAGTTTCACCTTCTTGTTGTATGCATTGATTAATGCAAGTCCAGTCAGCCCTAGGCTACCATTTCTCAGAGATTCGGTCTGTCAGACCTTCACTCTGTTATCCAGTTCTGCTACTATCTGGGAGTCGCCTATGTTCTGCGTCACGGGGCTTCCATTTGCCACTGATCATGTGCCAATCTGGACCTACGATTTGTCTGACTACTTTCTCTACTTCCTCTCCATTTAAATGGTAACTTAACCTCATGCCCTGTAAGTCTTCCAAGAATTTTCTAAAATTAACTTTCGGATGGGGAATTCCCTCTGTGGCTTTCTGGATGTCTTCCGGTGTCCACGGTCTATATACTAGAAGAGTTGGGTCCTGTCCTGCCTGTCCTGCCTGTGGATTTGGTACTTCTATGAGTGGACATATCTCTTCTTCACTCATAGCTTGTGAATTTTTATTTATTTCATACAATTCAATATCCCCTCTTAAGTTGCGTGTTCGAGACCTAGTCTCAATAGGATCTCTGACAAACGGTTTTGGTTTTGCAGGAACAGCTGGATATAGCGGAGGTGGATCAGCTTGTCCACTTGCTTCATATTCTGGTAAGGGAAGCGGAGGGGGCGGAGGGGCTGTTGCTATTACCAAGTTATTGTCTTCTTTGTCTAAAAACATTGCTTTTGAATTTTTATTCTTTTGTTCCCTGTGGTTTGCTTCCTCAAGCCACCTGTGTGCCTGAGGAACTCCTAATTGACGTTGCTTTTTTATCTGACCTTTCGCGTCTGTTTTAAGTTGTTTGACAAGTTTGATAAGTGAAGGTTTATCTAAATTACCATCAAATTTGTATTTATTAACCCATTTTGTATAGTACCTAACATTGTTGGCACACTGTAATTGCATGTATTTCGCGTCTTCGGTTAAAGGCGGGTCTCGGGAACTTTTTGTGCACTTATTTCCCATGTTGTCTTAACTTAGTTAGAAATTCTTACATAACCCTTTTTATCACGTGGTACCACAATTTACACTTCTTCACAGTTTATCTAGAATAACTGCCTACCTATCCTGTTTCCCTGATCTATGACAAGACAGCAATCTTTTTTGTCCCTGATTTACAAAAAAAATCTCCTGACAAAAACAAATACTGTAACAAGTCACTGATCTGAAACAAAGAAAAGGTAAATTCCTCCTTACCTGAGCCTCCATGATTGATCTCACCGGAACTGTTGACTCGTCCTCCAATCACAGATCAGAAACAGTGGCTGGCCTCTTTTGAACGACAATTCAGTCAGAGGTCTTTTCAAAGCAGAAGAACCAATGTGGCTTCTTCCCCGTACAGTTTCATGCCACCGGGCCCATCTGACCTGAGCTAGAGCGAGAGATGTTTCCGGTCCGAAGGACCAATCTGTCAAAGGAAAAATATACTTTAAAAATGATCAATACACGGTTGGTTCAGGTTAAGGCACTTTAATCTTGCAGCAAGGAGACAAAAACTTGCTAATACAGAGTTTGTCTAACTAAAATCAGGAAGTATGTTCATCTTTATACACTTTCTAACAAGACATTGCCTACCAAGCTGACGTAGCAGATCACAAGTTTTAACATCATCATTACATAGCAGCTGTTTATCCATAATTTTCTGCTTGCACTATCAATTTTATGAAAAACTTCCTAAGAAAAACAACGTGGCCTTGGTGACCACCGGTTAGATACAGTTTCCTACTATGTTATGTTTCTATTCAAGGTACTACAGCTAATTCGAGCACAAAGCAAGTACAGATTCTTCAAGCAGTCCTTTGTCTTATGTATCTCTTATTTTTCCACAGCTGTGCACGTTCTCATAACATGAACAGAGCTGATTGTTCAAAAATCATAACATTATATAATATAGTATTGTTTCATTTATTACTTCCTGATCTAGCAGATAATCACCTGCTTCTCAGTACATTTCCAAAAGGCATAAACATGAATTTTGCTGTGCTAGCAATTACTAGGTCAGAGGGCATCTTGCAAGTTTTCAGAAAGCATACTGCAGTTTCAAAAAGCATCTTATAATTTCACACAGAATTGAGCTGTATATAAAATAGAATGAAAATAGAATGAAAACGTGTTAATTCTTTTAGCTTCTAATAAGCATTCGACATATACATAAATGCATATTTCTCTGACACCTTGTAAATCTTCTGAGAACTTTCTAAAATTAACTTTTGGATGGGGAATTCCCTCAGTGGCTTTCCGGATATCTTCCGGAGTCCAGGGTCTATACACTAAATAGTTGGGTCCTGACCGTCTTGTCCTGCCTGAAGATTAGGTACTTCTATAAGTGGGCATATTTCTTCTTCACTCATAGATCGTGAATTCTTAACCATTTGATATAACTCAATGCCTTCATGTTACCTGCCCGTGTTCGAGACCTGGTCCCAATGGGATCTCTAATAAATGGTTTTACTTTTACAATGATTCTATTTTCAGTGACAACAGGATATCGTGGGGGTGGACTAACCTGTTCACTTGCTTCATATTCTGGTAAGGGAGGCGGAGGGGCCGATGCTATTACTAAGTTATTGTCCTCCTTATCTAAAAACATTGTTTTTGAATTGTTCTTTTGTTCCCTATGGTTTACTTCCTCAATCCACCTGTGTGCCTGAGGAATTCCTAATTGGCGTTGCTTTTTTACCCGACCTTTGAAATCAGTTTTGAGCTGTTTGACAAGTTTGATAAGCGAGGATTTTTCTAATTTTCCATTAAATTCATACTTATTAACCCATTTTGAATAGTATTTAATATTGTCAGCGCACTGCGACTGCATGTATTTTGCGTCTTCGGTTAACGGCGGATTTTGGGGTCTTTTTGTGCAATTATTACTAATTTTGTTCTACCCTTTTTTTTTGATTGTTACGTAACTTCTCTTATTTTTAATGTGGTACCATGGATTTTGTTATAGTCTCTTCAGAATGACTGCCTACCTATTCTGTTTCTCCTGATCTATGACAAGACAGTAATCTTTTCTGTCCCTGACTTGTAAAATACAATCTTGACAAAAACAATACAAATCTAGTCCCTGATCTAAAACAGAAAACAGAAAAAAGTAGATTCACCTTACCTGAGCCTATGTGATTGATCACCTGGTTCGCAGATCAGAAAGTGGCTGGCCTTTTTTGTACGACAATTCAGTCGGAGGGCTTTTCAAATAAGAAGAACCAATTTGGTTTCTTCCCCGTATGGTTTCAACCACCTGGCCCATCTGATCTGAGGTGAAGTGAGGGTTCCGGTCTGAAGGACCAATCTGTCAAAGGAAAAAACTTCAAAGACCAATTCACGTAAGGTTCAGGTATGGCACCCTTTATTACTTGCAGCAAGGAGACAAAACATGCAAATACAGGATTTTGTCCAAATTACTAGTAGGCAGTATGCTTCTTTTATACAGTTCTATGAAATGTTACTTTTCTATGGTTGACGTAGTTAGACACAGCTTTCTGTATTATTCTATAGAAAATGTTACTTAGATTTCCTGCTGACATGTCCAGATTTAAAACTCACTATGTGTTACATAGAAAATGTTACTTGGATTTCTATTGTGCAGTTCTAATATATATGTGTTACATTTCAAGGTACATTTCTAGCTTAGGTACAAGTAATGTTGACTACGGTTTTATATTTTCAAGCAGCCTTTGTTTTCATTATCAATAGCTTCAGCAGTTATGTACTTTTCTCATAGCATAAGCAGAAAATCAATAACTCTTTGTTTAAATCTCATGACATTAGTAGAAATGAAAGATCTATTATTATTTTCATGACATTAGCAGAAATCAAATGGTTTCCTGTTAATTTCCAAAGCATAAGCAGATCATAGCTGCACATATTTTTATGACATAACAGGATTGGAATGTCTCAGCAGCTCAAAGCAGATTTATGCAGTGTGAAATAGAATAAATGTGTTAACCCTTTTTAAACCTCGAATGCACTAAGCATGCATATTACTAATACATATTTTTCTAACAGTAATAGATGTAAGCTTTAGTTTAGGGTTAGAAGTAGGGTTTTGTTAAGTGTATGTATGTGGATTATTTATTTTGTTCGGGTATAGCTCCTTAATGTAGTTGTGCAATAGTTACGGACCTTAGGGTTAGGGTGCGGGTTAAGGTAAGTGCACACATAGTAATATATGTGAGCTTTAGTTTAGGGTTAGAAGTAGGGTTTTGTTAAGTGCATGTATGTGGATTATTTATTTTGTTTGGGTAGGTAGTATGTAGCGGGCAGTGGGGTTGGCCAAGTATGCCGATTCGACATTTTGAATTTTGCAGTTCAGGCCATTCGGTGTTTCCGCTGTTCGCTCAATATGTGACAATGTTTCCGTATTCGCATATGTGAGGTTTCGTGGTTATGATATAGACCCATTTCAAATAGGGCAAGTATATCTGGGTTATATTGAGAAATCCAGGTGTGAAGGAGAGTGCTTTTATTGACAATGCTTTGCATATTCATTGACAAAAAAATAGACTTTTGGAGGCTTGTGATAGTAATGATTTATTTGTGAGTCAGTTGGAAGGGGGTGCTGTATAAGTAAGGTTACAGTCCTGCAAGGGCCTGGGTTGAGGTGAATATCACCAGATAAGAGTAGTATTGTCCTTTGAAGTATTTGTAGGAAGAAACATTTGCAAAGGAACTGATGTTTTGTTTTGATGAGAGGTTGGGCATTCAGTATGTACAATACTTTGAACTTGTGAAATTATATAGTGGAATGGTTAAAGAGAGAGGGGGAAATATGGGTGGAGTAGTTATTGGTATGGTGGGTAGTGGGATAAGACAGTGTGAAAGATGGGGTGGTAAGCAGGTGAGGACTATGGTAAGTGGTTAGAGCTGAGAAAAGAGTTTGAAAAAGGATGGAGAGAAATAAAGTTTTGAAAGGTATAGCCATGATTTAGTTTCAGGTCAGAAAGAATTAATGGATAAAGAATTTATTTAAGTTTAGTAGAAGAAATCAGGATTGATTGAAGGAGTTGTATTAAGTGAGTAACTTGCAA
>NW_025050938.1:0-12813 GCF_019279795.1 Protopterus annectens
AAAACTTTCAAGATTTTGGCTTCAGGATTTTGATGAGCTTTCAAGATTTAGAAGTTGACCCATACATAGATATATATACACACATATGTATAAATATATATATATATATATATATATATATATATATATATATATATGTGTGTGTGTGTGTGTGTGTGTGTGTGTGTGTGTGTGTGTGTGTGTGTGTGTGTGTGTGTGTGTGTGTGTGTGTGTGTGTGTGTGTGTGTGTGTGTGTGTGTGTGTGTGTGTGTGTGTGTGTGTGTGTGTGTATAAGTAACAGTTGGGTAGTATCATAGCCTTCCATGTCAGGAGATGTATGAATGCCCCTCCCCCTCCCCCCTCAAAATCATGCATAACATAAAGTTAGAAGGTTTTGCAGCTTGTCTTTTTTTTTTTTTGAAATTTGCTCTTTAATTTTCAGACAGTTGGGACTTGTAGTATTAGGCCTCATGCTTTCAGTATAGAAGTTTTCGTTTGACATACAGAGCACTTGACACAATACTGAATTACCTAATCAGCATAATTCTCACCTCCATCTCCATCATCATTCTCTGTACTCACCACGTCTTCATGTTATCTTAGATTACAAAAGTAACCATAAGCTATAAAGTCTGTGAGCCATATTAAGAAGGTGGTGTGTGTAATACAGCTACTCTTCAGAGCTGCCAAGAAAAGATTAATGTTGATATCACAAGACGAATACATGCATACATAAGCTAAACCTCTAAACTCAGATAAAGCACTAGTTGTTGATTACTTTTTAAACACACCCACACACACACACACACACACACACACACACACACACACACACACACACACACACACACACACACACACACCACCATATGCACACCCCCTGTCTCACACACATACTCCCTTTTGCACACTCAAACTCTCTGTCTCTCTCTCTTTCTCCCTGTCTCACTCTCTCAGCAGTGTTTGTCAAAGGTCTAAATGTCTAAGATGTACAGAAATATCATTTTTCCTCACCAACTTTTTAAAGCCTCTTTTATCAAGTGGAAAGCAAATAATATAATAAGGTCTCCTTTACTAGGCAAAAGTAGGCTTATCTAGTATCTAACAGCAATACCTTCACACCTGATAAAGGGCTCACCCAGTCTGAAAAGTTATGAAAGCTAGACACCTGGATTTGTCCAATAAATGTTATTGCCTCTGTATTCCACTGTTTTCTGTCAACAACCAACAAAATTCTTCTTCTATTTTTAATTTCCTCATTTGCATCACAGTCAATCAAGTAGCACATTTCCCATTGCCTCTTAGCAATTAAAAAAAAAAATCTTTCATCAAATCATCTTCGTAGGTAAATGACTTCTACAAAGTGATGTACTATATTCCTTTTAGGAAGTAAATAAAATAAATAAAGTAAAATAAACAAATGATAAGTGTGGAAACTGCCCCAGCTGCAAATATATGGAGATAGGGAACGGGTTATGTCATAAACGATCCGAGGTATAATATGCAGAAATTTAATTGCAATTTTAAGATGGTCAGGAATCTAACAAAGTGCCAAGGATGCACTAGTTACTACGTGGGCAAGACCGAACGTAGACTTAGGGAAAGGGTATATGACCACCTTTATAGTATTAAGAAGAAGAAATTGGATAATGCTTTAGCTAGACATATAGTTAGTAATCATGATCATTCCTTTAAATTTAAAGTGATAGACCAAGTAGCCCATGATATAAGGGATAGTCTTCTGAGTTTAAAGTTAGATAAACTAGAATTATTCTGGCAGTTACATCTTAATGCTTACTTTTACCCAGGATTAAATGACCTATGTTCTATCAGTTGCTTGCTAAAGTTAAAAAACTTAGACAGATATAATTTTTTTGTCTTTGGATATTTGTGTTTATAAGCATGTATGTTGAAATATATATATCTATATTTATCTATGTATATATATCTATATATATACATATGAGTATATGTGCATATATGTGAGTAAAATTTTATGTAGTTATGTGAATGTTTGTTTGTCTTTTCCTGGATAGGGGTCGCCACAGCGGAACTCCGGTCCGCTAATGATTGGCAGTTGGTTTTTATGGTGTTGAGTTGCCAGCCCAACGCCCAACCTTCAACAAAGACATGCCCATTCAACGCATGTCTTTCGAGCACCCACTCGACCGCGGGGAGGACATGCAGACTCCACACAGAAAGCACTCCCAACCCATGCCGAGAATCGAACGGGAGAACCTCTTGCTTTGAGGCAGCAATGTCACCGCTGCGCCACTGCAGAAGTCTATGTAGTTATGTGAATAAAATGTAAAATGCATATGGTTGATTTTGAGAAATTTTATATATATTTTTAGAATATTTTCTTATTTTTTTCATGTCTGTTTTGTACCTTTAAGATAATAGGTGGTAATCATGTGATTTTTAAGAGGGATATTTAAACTGTGTTAGTAAGTTTAGTCTGTATCTGAAGAAGTTCAAGTGACTGACTGAATAAAAAGTGCTTAAGTAAAACTTGTTCAGCAGTATTCCACAGTTGTCATTTGTTTATTTTATTTATTTGTTTTTTTTTTTGTTATTTCTTTGGTTTGTCTTTCTTTTTAGCAAGTAAATTGTACACAACCATTTGCTGCTTTCCATTTAATTTATTTATCTGTAACCATGTAAGCAAATTATCTTTCTTAGACACCTTTTCAGTCATTATCTGCACCATAAAGGGAAATGTAAATACAATATATATATATATATATATATATATATATATATATATATATATATATATATGTATGTATATATGGGCAGTTTAGTGTAGCAAGTGGTAATCATGTTTTTGAAAGGTAGGCAGAAACCACATCACTTGGAGAAAAACCTATGCAGACATTGGGAGAACATGCAGAATCCACCCAGACAATGAGTGAACATCAGAACAGATCCCAGGACTCTAAAACTACAAGACAGAGATCTTACCACTCAGCCACGAACTGCCCTTTTTTTAGTTTCTTTTTGTATCAGTTGCTTGAGGATTATGATTGAGTCTTTGCTCAAAACCAATCTGTTATGTGTTTGAGACATGAATGTCAAATAATTCATGGTGACTCTTGATGCACATGTTGAAAACACATAACAAGTTAGTTGTGATCAGGTAGACCCACTTATTATTCTTTGTATTACTAGTGACGGGGAAAACAGTACTGGAGCGGTAACTCATTTTGTGCTGCCACAGAACAAGCAGCTTTATCAGCTGTTATACACTTCACACAGTCACCATTTCATTACTTACGTGACAGTGCAAACTGCATTACAGCTTTCAAAGATGCCAAAGAGCTGTTGATGATTTCTGTGGAGCCTGCCTGTGAGATGTAGCATGAGATCCAATCATAATCATAATAATTTTAAAAAATGCATAACAAACTTTGTTATGATCAGGTCTCATGGCAGAGAAGTGAATAACCAGTTTATCTTTTTGCTGATTTCAGAATGTAACCCATGTGCTCCATATACTACAGGCACAAACATAGATGTATAGATATACATATCTCTATCTACTGGGAAACACTTTGGAATCTCAAAATACTGAAATGTCGAATTTCAGTATCTCAAGACCAAAGTGTTGAATCTGCAGACGTGCAAAACTGCAGAATATCAAACCTGGAAATGTTGAACCCACACTACTGATGGTGCATTAGGTAAATGTGGTGTTTTTAAGGGTTTTTGGGAGGGTTTATGTATTTGTGAGTGTGTCGGGGAATGTTAGGTGTGGGTTAGGGTACATAGGTAAGAGTGTGAGTGTGTCAGTTTTGAGAGTGGTGGTGTTTATATCTGTGTGATGTGTGTTTGTGCAAGGGGGGTGTGGAATGTATGTTGGTGGGTTTTGTGTGTGTTGGTGTTTAGTGTGAATTCGGAGTTAGTATACATAAGTAGGGGGGTGCAGAAGGCTTGCCCCCCTGTTTATAGTAAGTGTGTATGTGTGTGTGTGTGTGTGTGTGTGTGTGTGTGTGTGTGTGTGTGTGTGTGTGTGTGTGTGTGTGTGTGTGTGTGTGTTTGTGTTGTTGTGTGGAGGTAGGTGTAGTTGTGTTTGTGTGTGTGCTTTAACGGTCATGGTTTTGGGTTTCGCAGTTTTGTATTTTGTTTTTTTGGTGTTTTGGCTTTATAGTCTCGAAATACTGAAATTTAAATATCTATTTATCTATATGAAATTTAATATCTATTGATAGAGGTTGGGGTGTCACTTCAGCAGTGACAATAATCGTGCACCAAGGTTTACACTGCCAGGTGGCTAGCCCTGCCACATCTCTTTGTCTCTCTCTCTCTCTCTCTCTCTCTATATATATATATATATATATATATATATATATATATATCTACCTTACAAGCTCGACACTTCACAAGATCGACATTTAGAATGATGAGACCACAAGACCGACAGAGCAGATAACCAACAACGTGCAATCCCGACAGCGAAAACACTGACATGGGAAATGTGTGTGCGTGACTCGATAAGTATACGATAGTGAGGGATTTAGGGTTAGGGTGCAGGTAAGGTGAGTGTGCGATAGTGATGGATTTAGGGTTAGGGTGCGGGTAAGGTAAGTGTGCAATAGTGAGGGACTTGAGGGTTAGGGGTGGATTAAGTGAGTTAGGGTTAGGGTGCGGGTAAGGAAAGTGTGCGATAGTGAGGGACTTGAGGGTTAAGGGCAGATTAAGTGAGTTAGGGTTAGGGTGCGGGTAAGGTAAGTGTGCGATAGTGATGAACCTTAGATTTAGGGTTTGGGTTAGGATTAGTGCATAGAGAGTTGTGTGTAAGGTGTAGTGTAGGTTTTTAGGTTGTTGGTGTGCTTGTGCATGTGTGTGTTGTGTGGAACAGCAAACTTTTTGTTTTGTTAACTGTTGGGATTGTGGTTTGTCGGGCATGTGAACTTTTGTGTTTTTTCAGTTTCGTTCTTGTGGTCTTGTCGTTCTAAATGTTGATCTTGTGAAGTGTCGAGCTAGCAAGGTAGATCCATATATATATATATATATATATATATATATATATATATATATATATGTGTGTAGAGAGAGAGAGAGAGAGAGAGAGAGAGAGAGAGCCTTATGTCAGATTATGGAGTTCCCAGAAATTAAAACTTCATATGGTCAAGAATATATGTTCAACTTTCCAAAAACTCAAAAGATACATAATGATGAAAATCTATGTTTTGCATGACGGCAAGCTCCTTTATGTATAGTATGTAAAGTATGCATATATTAGCATTAACAGTGTTTTGGAAATTAGGGCTGCCAAATTATAAAAGACTGCTTTAATATTGGGTCAGTGGTTTACATACTTTTAAAAGCAGTGTACAAGTTTTTATGTACATTTTGAGTGGGCAGTATCTTAAGTATGTGAATCTAAAGTAATTTCTTTGTAGAAACAATTTTAACTGTTTGGTTAATTAAAATATGTTTTTATGCATATTTAAGATATTATTTTAACTGCATTTACATTTTAAGGTGACATTGTAAAACAAGTGTATGTATTTCATAGAGGTTTAACATGTGTAGGGTCAATTTAAGATAATTGATTCAAGTTTAATTAATTAATCATTAGGCTCCTTTGATAGGTATAAAAAATGCGTGTTAAAGTTGATGTTTTGCTCTGAAGAAGTCTAATAATATTTGGATGGAAGTGCTTAACTGATTGTTTTAAGTGTACACAATAAAGTTTGGGTTTTACTTTCGCTGATGGTGCAATTATTTTTCATTTATTGTTTTCGGCTTTTGATCGTGTTTGTTTTTCAGACTCCACCTCCCAATTTCCAAGTTATTATTTCTCTTTTCCTTTCCTTTTCTCTTCCCTCCTCCCATCACATTAACAAATGTACCTTTTATTTCATCCCTCTTTCACTCACACTGATTCAAGCTTGTCACTTCTTCTTTCTCTTCATTCCCTTTTCCTCTTTTGTTATCCTTCTTCTCCCAACCACTTTTCTTCATCCCTTTCCTCTTCCATTTATACCTCAAGACTTCAGGTCTACATGTGCAAAACAGCATCTGCTTCCCACCCTTGGGAATTAAGCACCTGTGACCAGAACTCTTAGGTTCATAGGTTCATAGGTTGATACTACGCTATCTGCTCTAGGGTATTTACAAGCCTAGCCCGAGTGTGTTTGGCTTTCGCCACCCTTTTTAGATTAGTTGACTGTGCCTCTGTATAGTAGGTCACAGAAGATAGCTCATTTAAGGTTAGTTTACCATGCCTCTGTCTAGCAGTGACACAGAAGAGATCCCAGGGGTAAATTTATGATCTCCCATCCAAACGTCAAGATTCTTCTTGAAGAGGGTCATTGAGGGGCTCTGTCTAACATGGATTGGGATTTTGTTCCAGAGTGAGGGGAGCCTCTGGGATATGAATCTGTCCCTCCAGCATGTTCTATTTATTTCTGTGCTGAGGTTTAAGTCACTGGAGCGTGTAGCTCTGATGGATTTGGATTTCTTGAGGTGGAGCATGTCCATTAATTCGGGGTTGGACATGGCTTTATACGTCAGGCACAGGTCGCCTCTGAGTAGGCGGTAAGCAACTGAGTAGAGCTGGAGTTTTTTTAGCCTAACTGCGTAGGGCATCTGTTTGAGTCCCTTGATCCTCTTGGTGAGGTACTTTTGGGATCTTTCTAGTTGTACCAGTTGTCAGGTATGGTACATCCCAAATGGGGCATTGTATTCAATTTTTGGCCTGATGAGTGATGAGGAGAGGGGCACAATGACCTCTCTTGATCTAGATGTGAACCCCTTCGTGATAAGGTGGGCTATATGGAATGTCTTTTTAACAACTTTGGTGATGTGATTGTCAAAGGAGAGATTGCAATCTACATGGGTCCCCAAATCCCTAATTACTTCTTCTGTACTTAATGGATTACCACCTATGTGGTAATTTGTGGGCACTTTGTTTTTCTCAAAGGGGATGACTATGCACTTTTTCGCATTTAGCTTTAGGCCATGGCTCTGGCACCAGTTATCCGTCTCTGTGAGACCTTTTTGGAGGATGCTTATGTCAGCTGGCGAGTCGATTATCCCCCCCAGTTTGCAGTCATTTGCAAACTTTGTCAGCCATAGTCCTCCTGTGTTAGCCAGTACATCAGAGAAATATATACCGAACAAGAGAGGTCCCAGGACTGAGCCTTGTGGGATGCCACTTGTAACTGGTTTAGAGTCTGACATGGCACCTGCAATTCTGACCATGTGGGTTCTATCCCTAAGCCAGTTTGCAACCCATCTTGTGACATAGGGGTTGATATTTAAGTTGGTGAGCTTATTTATGATGCTCGAGTGGGGTATTGTGTTGAAGGCTTTTGCAAGGTCAAGGTAGGCTGTGTGGACTACCTTCCCTTCGTCTATTGCCTTGGTGACTGTTTCAAAGAAATCGACCAGGTTCAAGAGGCAAGATCTGCCCTTAACAAAGCTGAATTAGGTAGGATCCAGTGTTTGAAGGTTCCCAATGTCTTTGTTTATGAGTTCCATGATGATATGCTCCATAGCTTTGCAGACCATGCTAGTTAGGCTTATAGGGGGATAGTTTCCAGGGTCTGTTGTGGCACCACCTTTATGGAGTGGGACCAATGTTGCAGTACGCCATTCTTTGGGTACATATCCTGTTGTAAGGCTGAGACTGAATAGTGATTTTAAGTGAGGGTTCAGTTCTTCTTGGAGCTCATGTAAAATGCAGCCCGGGACACTGTCCGGTCCCATTGATGCTGTGTTTTTTGCTTTGGAGAGGGCAGCTGTCACCTGTGCATCTGTGATGTCAGGGAGGCTACACTCTGTTGGGATAGTCATTTGCTCATTTGGGGGGAAGGGGGGAGAAGTTTGCACTGAACCTGTCTGCCAGGATGTTGGCAATGTCTGTGGGTTCAGTGTATTTTTTGTCATTTTGCACTAACTCAGGGTGACTCTTGTCTTGAAGAACTGCAGTGTACAGCTTGCTTATGATCTTGCCTCTTTCTACTCATCTTTTTTCTTCATCATGTCCATGTTCCCTCTCTATACTTCCACTTCTCTCCTCCCATTGTGCCATTAATATACTTAGCAGCTTCCTCACCTACACATCCCCTGACACAGCATGTATTCTCAGTTTGTTTCATCTTATAGATACTATTCTCCCCAATGTTCCTAAAGGTACTTTGGAGTTTCCCACATTATATATGTATGTTTCCAATTAACAGTAACATCTATCTTCCCAAGATACCCAGGTAGTTCCAACAGTAGGAGTAAGAAAACTAATAAAAAAAAATACAAACATACATGAATATGATACCAGTACATGTAATAATGCATGAAATGCAGAAGGGGGCAGTTTGGGGTATATTCTGTATGCTGAGAAGAAAACTCTTGGCTAACATCAAAGACTGCAGCAATACTAATTTCATGAACTCTAATCATATTCTGACTTAGGAATGTGGGTCCATTTCTGTCACAGTATTAGAAACCTCAAATATATACAGACGTTAAGAGCAACCATGAGTAAAGTGATATACAGAGTTACAGAATGCACAGCAAATGTGCCTGCCACTTTCTGTGATGTTGCATCTTCGATTTATTGATTATCCTCCATCAATAGTATATTATATAAAACTGCCTGTGATCCTCTGTACATTTACCACTGTGAGTGGGAAACACTCCCTTTCTATGATCTGAAACATTAAATTTTCGGTATAAACCATTATGTTTTTCTTTTAGCATCTTTTGTGTTGCAATCCTAACCAGATCCTTTACCCTTGCAAATAAAATGAAGTAATTACATTCCCATAATAGCCTGAAAACTACTGAGACGTCCATAATGGCCCTGTACAGTGAATCCACATTACTGAGCTTATCCCTGCTATTTTCCTTTTCAGCAGAGTTCTAGGAAAAAAAACTCCATAAAAATACTTAGCAAGGAAAAAAAAACTTACAAAGAGATTGCCACAAAAGGAGATGCTGCCAGCCCAGCTATCGGGAATTTTGTAAATAATTCTATGTCATTTGTGAATATCAACATGATTCATATGCTTGTGTTTTAAATGTATTAGAACTTTATATCATATATGATGGTTTGTACAAACATGCTTGCTGAAGAGGTATTTTATAAAGTGCTGTTTAAAGATGTAACCACAGCATGCTCTACTGGATTAAAACAGAAACTTGCCTGCACTATTGTAACTGTTTAGCTGTATATATTTTAACAATGGAAACTGGAATGCAAGAGGTTAATTTCAGAAAAATAGTTGAAATTAAATTACCTCATGGCCATGTAATAAAAGGATGTTATCTTTCAGTTTCAGTGTGGTAACAGGCACAATGTCTAGAACTAGAATTTTTCTATATTATCTTGGAAGTGTTTTATTGATGTATGACTTCCAGGATCTGCCTTAGATCTAAGAAAAGCCCCTGTCTATGTATTTTCACAGGAAGATGCTAAATGCTACCAGCTGCATCTGTGGGGTTTTCACCTGGTATAGAGTCAGCTGACAAGAAATTATGTCATTCTGCAAGCTATCCCAGCAGTAATATTTGAAATATTAATTTAAGAACTCTCTGACAGAGATAGTATTCTGTATTTTGTCTTTGATTTGACAGAATCAAGGTACACTCACCACATCTGCCTTGCTTGCTCTGAAGTAAGTTATTCTGGTACAGTAATTTTTTAGATATAGTCAGGAATATAGCAAAGCTTAGCTTAGATGTTTTTCTTTATTTATTTGAGACTGTCCTGCAATGTTGTTTTAAATATTTCCTGTGATTTTGAACTCTGATGTAACTGTAAGTATATACTGAGTATTTTCTTTCTCTTTTATTTATTATCAGATATATTTAAACCTTTCATTGTGGCTGATGTGTCTATAGTTCTTGGAGTACTCGTATATTTGTTTGGTGACACTGTATGGGCCACTCCTAATATCCTTGCTCTTGGTCACACTGCCATTTGTATTAACAGTAACATTACACAATAAGATTGGTCACCCTTTGTTAAGGGCCTCAAAGCAGCTGATATGTAGTGATGTTGGCAGGCAAAGTAGCTTATAGTCTGGGTAGAAGGGGGCATAACTAGTAAACCTATGCTCATCTTTCCCAGGTGTGTGTGTGTGTGTGTGTGTGTGTGTGTGTGTGTGTGTGTGTGTGTGTGTGTGTGTATGTATGTTTATAACTCAAACCTCAAAGAGTGTGTCTCTTAGCTACTTGGACAGGGACATGAAGCACTGTTTGGAGAGAGAGGGCGCTGGAAGTCTTGGCTAGGTCACTCAGCTTAGATCTCTACTCTATAGCTGTGCCAGTGGGGAGTCTTATTGGGGATTTGGAGAAACCAGCCCCAGTCTGACTGTGGTCTCTGTGTCCTCTTAAGGGAAATTATACTGTGTGTGTACTTGTCATCATCCCAATGTACGTCACGCACTGGTGTTAGCAGTGAGGAATGAGGTTATTTGATTACTGGGCCAGTGCTGGGGTGTCACAGAGATTATAGCAGACACTTTGTACAAAAACTATATGAAATATCATAATTACAAAGTTAACTTGGATTAGGTGTTTAGGCCATGCCTCTCAACTCTGCAGATTTATACAGAATATTCAGAGTTTTGTCTCCTATTTATGCTTGTTCATCATACAAAATTGTGATTTTCTGGTGGTGACGACTGAAGTCACCAAATAATGACAGATATTTGAATTTCAGACTGTATATCCTTCAGAAAATGTATACTAATGCATAAAAAACTGTTATTCTATCAACAGTCTAAGTTTGTAAGAGCAATGTTTACAATCTGTCTGTGATTTTGGGCCTTTGCCCTGACCCCCATTATTTTTGGCTATATCCAGAATTCTTATGCTAAGAGTTTGTGATATATGGCCTAGGTGTGTGTGACAAGTCCCAGATGCCAATGAAGAAAATTCAAAGAAGAGAACTGCAGTGAAGAAGAAAGTTGTTATGATAAGCCAGTTGTCGAAAAAAAGGAACAGAAGTACAAGAAAAGAAAAAGAAAAAATTAAAGATGTTTTCAAAGATCCAAAATGCTAAAATGTGTAAAAATCAAATTGAATGTGAAAGCAGGTGAGGGGTTTGCATTGTTAATCTCTATGACCTAGGATACAGAATAGAAGGTTTGCTGTTGAATTCCATGTGTTTTTTTAATAGTTGTTCACCAGATGGTGCTATTTACTATAAATCAGTTATTTACTATGGATGAAGTTTACAAAACAGTTACACCACGTGGTTTGTCATCCTGAGTGATCATATGCTAGTCTGGATTAAACAAAATATTACATTTAGTATTCAAATATTTCCATGTTCCAGTTTTATTTTATCTTATAATGTTGATATGAATGTTTTACTTAACATTTGAATATTGTACTGCACTGCTACTAGTTAGTTATCAAATGGGCTGTTTGTCATACTCTCTCAGGTTACTACATAGTTAAATGAAAAGTACTTTTTTTCTGCTATAAGAACATTGTTTAAAAGTACAAATATGCATTTTAACTTAGACATGTACATATTTTAACATGTAATCACCACCATATTGCCTCCTTTGTACAGAAACTTTCTACATGGCCCACCTTATTACTAAGGGTATCTCATCCAGGGACAAGGTGGTCATAACATCCCTGTATTCTTCCTTTATAAGACCCATTATTGAGTACAATGCCCCTTTCAACATGTACCTCAAAAAGCACATGCAACAGCTGGAGAGACCACAGAGGTGCCTCACCAGGAGAATAATGGGCCTCAAACATTTACCCTACACAGATAGGATAAAGGCCCTGTCCCTCTACTCAGTCTCTTACAGACTCCTCAGAGGTGACCTCTGTCTGGCATACAAAGCAATCTCAGACCTTGCCTTGATGGGACTGCTGCATATTCGCAATTCAAGCTCCACTTGAGTAACCTACATGTGTGGCCTCAGCCTGGTCTGTGACATCAATAGGACTTGTTGGCAGGACAGATTTGTTTCCCAGAGATTCCCCTTCTGTGGAATACACTCCCACTCCATGTCAAGCAGAATACCTCATTAACCCTTGTTAAGCTCAACCTGGTAACTCGATGGGGAACAGAAAATATACCCCTGGGATTCCACCTGTGTCCTTGCTGGACAGGGGCATCGGATGCTGACTTGTTGGAACATGGGCTAAATTCTTGCTAGGCTTGTAAGGTCCTCAGGGCCAATAGCCTAGTAGCCTCCTATGATCTTATGATCCTATGAGCACCACATTTTATACACTATACTGTATGTATCATTCAGCATGTTAAGTTCATATTCATCTGTAAACATAGACATTATATTTTTGAGTAACAAATGTTATTCTAATGAATGCAGTTCTCTGTGAGGTGTATACAGTTTTACAAATGTCTAGTGGAAGGGTCTTTCTGTGTGGTATGGAGGATGCTGTCAGTAATTTTAAGATGAGTTTAGGCTAGCAGAATAGGTAGCTCCAACCGGTTAAGAGACATTTGTACAAGACAGTGATGTCTTCTGTTCTACTCTGTTGATGTGGTCACTTGCAGACTTAGCCATTTTATTATAACTCTGCTTCAGCTTGTCTAACTAATGAGGCAATATTTTAGTGAAGAGTGATGAAGCAATGAGAAAATGCGGGAGTAGATAGGTGTGAGCTGTGATCTTACATACATATACTGTCAGGGCAGAAGTGAGCCATGGTCTTACATACATGTGCTGTTAGGAAAGGTGAGTAGATACATATGAACCATGATTTACATACGTGTTCTATAAGGAAAGGTGAACAGACAGATATGAACCATGGCCTTACATGCGTGTGCTTTTAGGAAAGGTGAGTTTAGAAATTTTGAAATAAAAGAAATTCATGGTCTTTTTGGCA
>NW_025050939.1:0-12125 GCF_019279795.1 Protopterus annectens
GCAAAAATTTTCCTTGGCCTAAAAAAGGTTTCTTTCCTTTTTTTTTGCTTGACACTATTTCTAATTAGGCAAAAAGGGGGAATTTTTGCTGTTTCAAAAGTCAAAAAAGGTAAAAATGTTCCACAAAAGAAATGAAGCTGTAACAAAAACGCTTTTTTTCCCTTATTCCAAAAGAGTCAAAATCACCAAAATGTTCATTCAACCTACTCACCCAAAAAAGCACGCCAGCATGAAAAAATAAATCCGGCCCCAGTAGAAACCACGTTTATTAAAATAATTAGAACACAGGGCTAGCCCAACAATCTTCATCAGGCCACTAACAAACAAACATACTAGCATCCCTTTTATAGCAAAATGCTAGAGTCAACTACTGATGTCACATCCTGTTTGCACATACTGAAGTCAACTCTGATGTCACATCCTGTTATACATAAAATATTTAAACTGACATCACTTTTGTAGAAAAACGCTACAACAACTCTGATGCCACATCCTACTAAATGTAAAATCTTATAAAATGTTTAAATTTTTTAAAAATATATAAAATATTTTGCAGACATTTTGAAAAATACAATAAAAATGTTCAAAAAAAATTTAACAACTGCTGCTGCATGTAACATTCAAAATGTTTTTTTTATCTATGTAACCATCTCATAGACAGTATGAAACAAATAAAATGTTTCACAATTACATACTATCTTCCTATAAATACTGCACTTATATGCATACTAGTAACAAAAAAAATGTTTAGTATTTAATAAAAAATATAGTCCCATTTGAAATACTTGTATGTATAAATACATGTTTAAAATAGGATCAAATTAATAAAATATTAATACCCAAATGAGCTATTTAGCAAAAAAACTGTACAAAATGATCATTCAAAGACTGCATCTTTTGTACAGCTTTTCTAAATATCATAATATCTGTAACAGCAAAATCATTCAAAACAGATTTTGGCTTTGAAAAAGCTGATATTATAAACATAAAATTTTGAGACTAAATGTGAAAATCAGGTAAAATATGTGTGCTGGATAAAAGGGGAAAAACATGGTATATCAGCATCTTTCATTTGGCCCCCTAATGAGCCTGCAGAGTAAAATACAGAGACAAAAACAGAAATGGAAAATATAATTTAAAAAAAAAAGTAAAACCAGCCAAAAAAAGGGGGGGGTGAAAAGCTTCAATGAAGTTTCCTAGCTTTAAGTATAGGTTTGATGGAGACTCCTTGGGCCCACAAATCAGCCCTAAGCCTGATGATCCATTTGGCCTCTATCTGCCGTGGTGTTAAAAATATCTCCTCTTCAGATAGAACATTGTTTTGAATTACTTGAAACAAAAGCTATGTTGGGTAGATGTATTTTACATGCCTAGACAGAGCATTTGAAGAACATCTAACTTTGATTTTATATAAGTGTTCCCTAATTCTGTCTTTAAACTTTCGTCTTTCCCCCAAAAGGGCGTTAAAATTCCCAGGTAAAAATGGCACCAAAGTGGCAGAAACTGTGAAATGAAATTCTTGTCCTGTAATAGGATGATTGAATTTATCAGTTTCTTTAATGAATTTGCAATAATTGCATTTTGACATTTTTAGTCATTTTATGATTACTGGTTATATTTATGTCCCTTTTTGGACCACATAACATTCTGTGTAAATTCAACTTATTTTTATATGTTTTTTGGTTCTTGGCTCAATATCTCAGAAATAACTGGAGGCAAGATGTCCCAATGCGATATATGCTTTCAATACTATTTACATCTTGTTTTGTATGGGTATTCTGATAACTCCACTGCTATTTTTGGGGCTACTATCATTTTTTTACTAGAGAAGAGGGGCCCTGCCTTCATTCACCTATTAAAAAGCATCAACTTCTGTTACCTTTAAGACCTGTCTATAAATTTATTCCTCAAATGCCTTTTTGAGGTCTTCAGAAAACACCCTTTCCCTCATGGCTTGATTTTTAACGATGTTAAAAAATGCTTAGGATGCATGCCGATGGAGAAAGTTATTTCTATAGCAATCCTTTAAAAACTCCAGTGTTAAGTATACCATTTGGTAGTTGTTCAAAAACGTCTAAATAGGGTATGACATCCCATAGAAAATCTTAAAAACTGGTGTCTTGATTTATTTTATCATAAAAAACCTCAATTGTTCTTCATCACCTTTCCAAATAAGGAAGAGGTTAACTACAAACCTAGTGTAGAAAGAAACATTCTGACAAAATTCCTCCATCTGAAATAGAAGAAACTTCCCAGTAAGCCATAACCGGGTTTGGGGCTAGGAAGTGCCCATAGCCCCCACCCCTCTGAATAATTGACCAAAAAATTTATTTTTTAAATAAATTTCCATAAATTTCCCGGATCTTCTACCCTTTTTAAATGTCCTCTCTGAAGCCCCTTTTTCCCATGGGAAAAAAAAATTGACATCAAGTGTCACAAAAAAACAAACCCCCCCGAGGTATTCTCATATAGTTTAATTGGGAAATTTTTTAGTATTTTTTTGTGTTTTACTTGTCCACTATGGGTCTTAATAAGGACTCTAAATAGATGGAAATCGCTCGGTGATCCACCCCTTTTCCCCAACAATTGGCCTCATAGGTGGATCCAAGCCATTTTGTGAATCTTGGGTTTTCCCCTGTATAATGGGTTTTGTTGGATGTTCCACTACAAGGTATGTGAATAATTCTTGATTAATCTTACCCTCTTTTAACATAACATTTAATCTACTAGAAACATCTGATATGATCCTATTCACTCTACTATCATTGATTTTCAAATAAAAGACAGAATCATTGCACATTTTATCAATATAAAACTCCATATCCATGATAACTACCCCCCCCTTTTGGTCTTATCATAATGGTCCTATCATCTTTCGGGTTGTGCTTTCCTTTGTACTGGTTTCAGATTGCCAAACCATCTCTTTTTCTATTATTTGCATCATTTTCATATAATCCTTGCTCAACCAGTTTAATAAGCCTCGATAAGGGGTGGTTGTGGAGAAGTATTTGGGTTTTTTGGGATGGGGTAAACATTTTTTTTAAAAATCAATTCATTTGGGGGGAAAAATTTTAAATGTTAGACCTTTCCAAGACATACTTTTCTTCTTCCGAAAAACTTACTTGATATGTTCCACACTATTGATTCTTGGTTTCCAAAACTTTTTAGTGTAGGACCCGCCCTGGCCCGCTGGTCTCTTTTCTCCTTTCCCCTTCCCCCCCTCTCCATTGGGGATGGGAAAATGATTACTATACATTTTATTTTTTCCCATCTTGGGTAAATTTTATTTTTTTTTTTTAAACATTATATCCTCTTCTTATTCTCCCTTCTTTTATCTTAAAAAGAAATTTGAACATTCCAGCAAAGATTATCATTGACCATCCTGGGAAGCTTTAACAAAGGGATTTTTCACCCCTGTCGTTTTCTATAAAAACATTGCCATAGATTGGGATCTGGCCCCTCTTGGGCCGTAGTTTCTTTCAAAATTTTTGGGGGGGTTCTTCCTCCCCCTTTGGGCCCCTTTCCATTGGGAATAAAAAATTTTTAAAATCTCCAGTCCCTTTAAGTTTTCACTGCTGAAAGTTTTTCTCATAAAAAACTTCCATTTTGTAAAGTTTCACCCTGGTTTTACTGGTATAACCGTTTTTCAGTTTTTAAATGTTTCAGGGAAATTAAATTCTTGGGGGTTTTTTTTTAGAAAAATTACCTGGACTTGGTTTCCCTTTTAAATATCAGATTGTTTTTTTTTTAAAAATGAAATTTTTTTAAATCCTCAAAACCAAAGGGTGAAAAAAACAAAATTTACCAAAGTTTAAAAAACCTATTGGCTTTAAACTAAAATTTTGCCTGTAATTTAAAAAAAAAGAAATTTATTTTTTGCAAACAAAACCCGGCTTAAATAGTGGGAAGTATACTTGTTTTTCAATTTAAGTGTACCAAAAAGTTCCACAAAAAATGAAGCTGTAACAAAACCATTTTTTGAATTTATTCCAGTAAAAAAGTCAAAAAATAGAGTGTTTATTCCTACTCATCCCCAATAGTTGTAGCCGAGCATGTAAAAAAACAGTCCCGTAGAAACCACGTTTTAAAATTTAAAAACAACCCATCCCCCAACAAAAAAACAATAAACCTTTTTTCAAGTCCCAGATGTCACTGTTTGAAAACTGAAGTCAACTCTGATGTCACATCCTGTTTTTATTTAAAGACATCCTTTGTAGTTAAAAAAACCGATCCCCATCCACTAAAAGTTTTTTTTAAAATTTAAAATATATAAAATATATGCAGACATTTTTAATAAAATTTTTTTTCCCCAAACCTCATTTTTGTTTTAAAAAAATTTGTTTATTACTATATTTCCAAAATCTATTATATATTAAATAACAAAAAGGCATTTGTTTTAAAATGTATTTAAATACTTATGTAAATACTGTTTTGTAAAATAAAAAAATATCTTGCTTTTAGCATAAATATAACCTGTACAAAAATTTTTTAAATTTTTAAAAATTTTAAAAAACGCAAAAACTTAAAAAATTTTTTGATGCTTTTAAAACATAAATTTAAAAAAAAAACAAAAAAAAAAAAAAAAAAAAAAAAAAAAAAAAAAAAAAAAAAAAAAAAAAAAAAAAAAAAAAAAAAAAAAAAAAAAAAAAAAACAAAAAAAAAAAAAAAAAAAAAAAAAAAATGAAAAAAAAAAAAAAAAAAAAAAAAAAAAAAAAAAAAAAAAAAAAAAAAAAAAAAAAAAAAAAAAAATTTCCATTTTTTATTTTAAAAAAAACAGGGAATTTTTTTGGTGCACAAAATTCCCTTTTTAAAAAATTATTAAACAAAAAAAAAAAATTATTTTTTTTTTTGGAGGGCTAAATTGGGTTTTAAAATTTTTTTTTTTTAAAAAGGGGAAAAAATGGTTTTTTTTTTCCTGGAAAATTGGGGGAAAAAAGGAAAAAGCACTGTACAAATTTTAGATGCAGTCTTTGAATGATCATTTTGTACAGTTATATTTATGCTAAATAGCTCATGCAGATATTAATATGTTTACTAATTTGATCTCTATTTTAAACATGTATTTATACAAAAGTATTTCAAATGGGACTATACCATTATTAAATACTAAATTTTGCCATTTTGTTACTAGTATGCATATAAGTATTTATAGGAAGATAGTATGTAGTAAACATTTTATTTGTTGCATACTGTCTATGAGATGGTTACATAGATTTAAATTATTTTAAAACATTTTGAATGTTACATGCAGCAGCAGTTAAAGTAGGGTGAAATGTTATTTTAGAACTTTTTTATTGTGCACTGTTTACAAAATGTCTGCATATATATTTTATATATTTTAAATAATTTGAAACATTTTATAAGATTTTACATTTAGTAGGATGTGGCAACAGAGTTGCTTGTAGGTTTTACTACAAAAGTGATGTCAGTTTAAATATTTTATGTATAATAGGATGTGACAACAGAATTGACTACAGTATGTGCAAACAGGATGTGACATCAGTAGTTGACTCAGCATTTTGCTATAAAAGGGATGCTAGTATGTTTGTTTGTTAGTGGCCTGATGAAGATTCGCTGAAAGCGCTAGCCCTGTGTTCTAATTATTTTAATAAACGTGTTCTACTGGACGCTTGGATTTATTTTACATGCTGGCTGTTTTTCTCAAGCTATTGCCCAGTGGATGAGTAGGTTCGAATGAACACTCTATGGTGATTTTGACTTTTTACTGGAATAAGAGTTCAAAAGCAAAGGGGTTTGTGTTACAGCTTCATTTCTTTTGTGGAACATTTGGTTACCTTTGTGACTGACTTGAATTGAACACAGCAAGTATACTTCCCACTATTTAAGTGTTTTTGTTGAAATTTATAAGTCTTGTTTATTATCAGGCAAACAGAGTGTAGTGAGCATTATTCTTTGTTTTAAACTACGTGACTTATTTTTGCTCACACACTCATGGCTGAGGGCAGCAGTCAGAATTCAACGGTTGAACTCCCCTACAATCCTGATATGCTTAGAAGTAGCAAGTCAGGTACATCTAAATTAAGAGCAGATTTGAAGATGCTGTTACAAGTGACATTAATCCACTGTTATCTTTCAGTCCATTGGCTGAGACATATGATGAACAGAGTTGCAAAGAAGATTATCGAGGGCTTGAAACTCTAGTACAAGAAATGGGGAGATTTCAAACTGAACGCCTTCAGTTGCAGAGGCAACATTTGAGAAGCATGCATTACTATAAAATCGTTCCAAGGGTTTAAGGATCCTGAAGATGCAACTACAGGTACTGTGTATAAAGATTTGTTATATTCATGGCAGCAGTTAAACTTAGATACCAGCCTGAAGTACATAGGCTAATGAACAATTATTTCTTACCCCATGAAACATCATTGGGAGAAACTACAGAAGCAACAGCAGGAAGCTTATCTACCATGTACCTAGACCAGTGGTAGAAGCATCTATTGACAAAATGTTGAACTGGCGTTTTCATTTTATGAGAAAAAACTGTTACAGCAAAAAAAGCGTGATAAACTTAGAAGGGACATGGGCGATTTTAAAAAGGCCATGTCTTTATGGCAAGTGGAGAATGGAGCCAAGGGATGGAAAAGTACGCCTTCAAAATGAAGGCAAGGCAATACCAATGGTCTGGCCAGAGATGGAGCCAGATACCAATGCTGATAGTTTCAATGTTATTGTCATAGATAAAACAGACAGAGGGTAAGAAAAATGCTATTTACCACAGCAATAATACACCAGGATGGTACTAATGATACATGTCTTCCCCGCTGGTAATGTTCACAATATATCTGTATTTGAAGATGCCAATACAAGGATAGATATATGTGAGCATATATAGAATGAGGATGAATGTGTGGCGATTATGAATAAAAAAATAAAAATTAGCCCTAAAGCATGGGCGCCAAAACTAGATTCAATAGTATGAGTACTGAATCAGTCTTGCTCCCCATGTAATCAATGGAGGGTGGGGCAAGGAACAGTCTATGAGCAGGGAAGGCAGAGAAAAAGAGACCAGCAGGACCAGTACAGGCTGAAGTCCTACACTAAAGACAGCAAGGGACCAGAATCAATAGTGTGGAACATATCAGTAAACTTTTAGCAGGAGAAGAAAGTATATGTCTTGGAGAAAGGTCTAGCATTTATTCCCTCTAGTAGAAGGCGATATCACAAATAGCATTATTGATTTGAAAATGTTATCTGGGACTTTCCAAATGAAGGTTGATTTTAAGCCCAACAACACTAGTTTACCCCATCAGTTTAGAAAACCAAGTACTTACACTCCATGCAACCACCCACTTATAAGGGCTTATTGAAACTGGTTGAGCAAGGATTATATGAAAATGATGCAAATAATAGAAAAAGAGATGGTTTGGCAATCTGGAAACCAGTACAAAGGAAGCCTTAATGGCCTGAAAGATGATAGGACCATTATGATAAGACCAACCCGATAAAAGGTGGTCTGTAGTTATCATGGATATGGAGTTTTATATTGATAAAATGTGCAATATACTGGATGTCTTTTATTTGAAAATCAATGATAGTAGAGTGAATAGGATCATATCGGATGTTTCTAACCGTAGATTAAATGTTATGTTGTTAAATGAGGGTAAGATTAATCAGAATTATTCCATACCTTGTAGTGGAACATCCAACAATACCCATTATACAGAATACCCAAGATTCACAAAAATGAAACTGGATCCACCTATGAGGCCAATTGTTGCAGGAAAGAGGCTGGATCACGGGCGATTTCCATCTATTTAGAGTCCTTATTAAGACCCATAGTGGACAAGTACACACACATACTGAAAGATACTAAACAATTCCTAATTAAACTATATGAGAATACCTCGATTTGAGTGATGGTTTCCAGCATAAATTGTTTGTGACACTTGATGTCAACTCTCTTTTTACTGTTATTCCTAATCATGAGGGACTCAACAGCATAAAGTAGGATTCTTACTAGAGATGGCACATTCTCGAAGGAAGGATAGAAGTTATCACGGAATTGATGGAAATTGTATTAACAAATAATATTTTCTTGTTTAATGGTCAAGTATACCTTCAGAGGGATGAAGTAGCTATAGACTTCCTGTGCCAATAGCTACGCCAATAATTATAACTACTGGAAGTTTCTTCTCTCTATTTCAGATGGAGGAATTTTTGTCAGAATGTTTCTTCTTTCTACACTAGGTTTGTAGATGACCTCTTCCTTATTTGGAAGGTGATGAAGAAGAACAATTGAGGTCTTTCTATGATAAAATAAATAAAAGACACCAGTTTTTAAGATTTTCTATGGTTAATTCCAAAAGATGTCATACCCTCTATTTAGGCGGTATATGTTGAACAACTACCAAATGGTATACTTAACACTGGAGTTTTGAGAAAAGGATTGCTGTAAAATAACTTTCTCCATCGAAGCAGCATGCATCCTAAGCATGTCTTTGGTAACATCGTTAAAAGGAGTCAGAGCCTTAGAGATTATCTAGGCTGTTTTCTGAAGACTCATGCTTTAAAACAGGCATAGAAGACTTGAATAAATTTATAGACCTCTTGCGGTAACAGAAGTTGATGCTTCTTTAGGTACCATAGGTGAACTGGAGAAGGCAGGGCCTTTCCCTACTTCTCTAGTAAGCGGAGATGATGAAGTAGCAGCACCAAAACTAGCAGTGGAGTTATCAGAATACCCGTGCACATTTTACACAAGATGTAAATAGTATTGAAAGCATGCTCTCCGGAAACATTGGGACATCTTGCTAACAGATCCAGTTATTTCTGAGATATTGAGCCAAGAACCAAAATTTACATATAAAAATAAGTTGAATTTACACAGAGATGTTATGTGGTCCAAATAGGCTTGACATAAATATAACCAGTAATCATAAAATGACTAAAAATGTCAAAATGCAATTGTGCAAATTCATTAAAGAAACTGATAAATTCAAGTATAACCCTATTACAGGACAAGAATTTCATTTCACAGTTTCTGCACTTGGCAAGACCTGCCATGTGGTGTACCTGGCAACCTGTGTACACTGCCCTCTCGTTTTCATTAGGGAAGAGCGGACAGAAAGTTTAAAAAGACAGGAGTGGGGAACATATATAAAATCAAGTTAGATGTTCTTCAAATGCTCTGTCTAGGCATGTAATTAATACATCTACCCAACATAGCTTTTTGTTTCAAGTAATTCAAAACAATGTTCTATCTAAGTAGAAGAGATATTTTTAACACCACGGAACAGATAGAGGCCAAATGGATCATCAGGCTTAGGGCTGATTTGTACCCAGGCCTCAATGACAAGTCTCCATCAAACCTATACTTAAAGCTAGGAAACTTCATTGAAGCTTTTCACCCCTTTGCCACCCTTTAATAAGCCTCTGGCTGGTTTTACTTTTATATTTATAACATTTTCATACTTGATATTTTCCATTTCTGTTTCCATCGTTATTACTGTGTTTTACTCTGCAGGCTCATTAGGGGCCAATTGTTATGAAAGATGCTGATATACCATGTTTTCCTCTTTCATCCAGCACATATTTTTTACCTGATTTTACACATTTAGTCTCATATATTTCTATGTTTTATAATATCAGCTGTTATCAATATTTTTAGTGTGCACATATCTGTTTTGAATGATTTTTGCTGTTACAGATATTATGATATTTAGAAGCATCGCTGTACAAATTTTAGATGCAGTCTTTTGAATGATCATTTTGTACAGTTATATTTATGCTAAATAGCTCATGTGCAGATATTAATATGTTTATTAATTTGATCTCTATTTTAAACATATATTTATACATACAAGTATTTCAAATGGGACTATATGGCCTATTATTAAATACTAAGCATGTGCCATTTTTCATTTACTAGTATGCATATAAGTGCAGTATTTATAGGAAGATAGTATGTAATTGTGACATTTTATTTGTTGCATACTGTCTATGAGATGGTTACATAGATGTAAATTATTTTAAAACATTTTGAATGTTACATGCGAAAACGCTTGATTAAAATGGTTGATGTTATTATTTTAGAACATTTTATTGTGCACTGTTTACAAAATGTCTGCATATATATTTTATATATTTTAAATAATTTGAAACATTTTATAAAAGATTTTACATTTTAGTAGGATGTGGCATCAGGTTGCTTATGGCGTTTTACTACAAAAGTGATGTCAGTTTAAATATTTTATGTATAACAGGATGTGACATCAGAGTTGTTGACTTCGGTAATATTGCAAACAGGATGTGTGACATCAGTAGTTTGACTCTAGCATTTTTGCTATAGAAGGGATGCTAGTATGTTTTGTTTTGTTAGTGGCCTGATGAAGAGAGATTAGTTGAAAGCGCTGGCCTGTGTTCCTAATTATTTTAATAAGCGTGGTTTCTACTGGGCGCTTGGATTTGTTTTACATGCTGGCTGCGTGTTTTTCTACAAGCTATTACTTGGTGGATGAGTAGGTTGAATAGACACTCTGTAGTGATTTTGACTCTTTTTACTGGAATAAGAGTTAAGCAAGTAAAGCGGTTTGTGTTACAGCATTTCTTTTTGTGGAACATTTGGTTACCTTTTGTGACTGACTTGAATTGAACACAGCAAGTATACTTCCCACTATTTAAGCCTGTTTTTTTTGTTGCAATTTATAAGTCTTGTTTATTATCAGGCAAACAGAGTGTAGTGAGCATTATTCTTTGTTTTTAAACTATGTATACACATTGTTTGGAGAAAGGGGCTATCTAGACAGTTTAATCAGCCCCATCAAAAATACTATTGTTAAAGGATGTCCACAAAGTCGCCTGGATGCCATCTTTAAATAAATATCATTATAAGAGATCATAAAATTTCCCCTGCATTTTATTCTCGCTACATGAATCCTTTGCACTGTCTCGGTTCCTCCATACATAATTAATTCATAGCTTCTTTAATTTGATGCTCAGTGTTCATTTTCCCCTACTATCTTTCATTTATAATCTCCCTAAATTGCAAATCTCTCGTATATATTTCAATGTCTGAATACTTTACAGAATACCTGAAATCTGTAATCTACCCTCAATCTGTACCTTGTTTGTTCTACATTGCTAATCAAATTTTGTATGTCGACTCCTGAACTCCCTTTGAAAGTAACCATTGCCCATGCAGGACTGACTCAGTTAAACTGAAATAAACGTAATAATAAATAATGTTTTTACCATCAAGAAACCTAATCCTGGCAGTTTCACAGTTTTGTATGTGTTACTTTAAAATATTTGCATTTCAGTTAATTTTTGCCCAGTCTTAATTATCAGATTTAATATGTGATCTACAAATGCTAATTTAACAATCAGCTTGTCCCTGTTGCAAATCATTTATTTCACTTTGGTCTTGCTTACAGCAGTCTCAGACAATCATAACTCAGCTCCTAAACATAAGTATTTAAAATGCAGACCTTCTGTCCTTATCCAAACATTCACTTTGTCACACACACTGTCAAACAGTTGTTATAGTACATAATGAAAATTCTGTTTTGTATACCTCTGCTGTCAGCATTCTGTATTATATCTGGGCTTGCCCTCTGCTGTCAGTATTCTGTATTCTATCTAGGCTTGCTGATTACAAAATATATGTTAATCACGCATACATTTTATGCCAGGCTATTAAATGTCTCCTCATCCCCTCCTCCACTTTTCATTTTACTGATTGGCTGAAACTTGGCAGCTAGATGGTTCCAGTGTAATACTTAATATATTTTTAGGAGTAGATAACCAGAATCCCAAAAAGTTGATTGACGTAGCAAAACTGCACATTATGCTATCTGGAGAAATCAAGTTTCAAAGCCATGTCTCCTAGTCTGGAGATCAGAAAACAGAAGTAGTGGTCGAAACACAAAGACATTGGAACACAGACATGATGTAACACAACTTATGCTGGTCCAATAAAAAGTATAATTACTCAAGCTTTTGAGCTGGCATGAGCCTTTCATCAGCAGTTATTAAGTTACTGATGTTAAGCTATAGTGCTTAAATATCAACTTGTGCCTAGAAATGGGAGTACATCACTTATTTCCAATTGGCCAAAAGGAAAACTTGAAAAATGCTAGTCTGGAAAAAATGAAGCTGTGTTTATA
>NW_025050940.1:0-12512 GCF_019279795.1 Protopterus annectens
AAAGGTACTTAAATTCTCTTATACATCCAGTTGAATACAGCTAGATGTTAGCCGGCCAAAGCTGAGGTTTTTAAGCAGAAAATATTTCAAACTGTACCACTTAAACAGGCAAGGACAGGAAATCAAAGAATGTGGCTACCCCCACACCTGCAATTACATTAGCCTAGTAAACACCTATAAACCTATGAAATTAACTTTAACAGAAGCATATGCCAGGCCTGAATTAAGTAGCATACACACAAGTACGAAATAATGTCAAGAATACCTCCCCAGTAAGGGTCCTGATTTTTTTTTCTGACACCTAATGTATTATTTATTTATTTATTTATTTATTTATTTGTTTGTTTGTTTGTTTGTTTGTTTATTAACATTTGTTGACCGGGAAAGTCCACTGGGTCAGAGACCCATTTTCAGTGGAGGCCCACAGAGAAAAGCTCCACAAGCAAAATACAAATGAAACAATAATTAAACACAAAGAGACAATGTTACTGATATGACAGGAAAAAACATAGAATATATATACAACATTGAAGATATGACAGGTGAAACAGTAAAACAAGAAGTTTACAACTGAATAGTAGTGTTACATAATTTCAATCGTTGGTGAGATTCCAGTCTCCTATATAGTAAGAATGTGCTAATAAATGTGAATACTGGATTTTTGCTAAGAGTTTGTCAATGTAGTATTTGGTGAAGTAGGTTTAAGGAGGTTTGTTTTTGTTTTTAAGGCAAATGCAGGATGGATTGTCTAGATAATGTGTTTTTAGGGTTAGCTTAAAATTTTTTGGGTGATCAATCTGGGTTATTTCAGATGGAAGGTTATTCCATAGCTTAGCTATTTGTATGGGAGAACAGGCATTGTCCTGCTCTTTTGTTGGCTTTGGTTACTGTGAGCGTCAGTTTACAGGAGGATCTTAGTGTTCTAGTGGGGGTGTATGTTTGTAGGATTGAGTTAAGGGGAGGGCAGTCATTTGGTTTAGAAATTAGTTTGTAGGCTAAGTTTAGTTGGGTGTATTGTAGAAGGTGGGAAAACTCTAGCCATCTTAGTTCAGTGATGGCCTGGCAGTGATGAGAGTGGTAAGGTTTTCCAGAAGCGAATTTGGCTGTTTTTTTATAACGTGATTGTAATTTATTACTAAGGGCTGTGTGCAGGTTAGTGAAAATGACACTACCATATAAAAGGGAGGGGATGAGTTGGGTATTGGCTAGTTTCACTTTGGTATATTTATTCAGGTAGAGTTTGTGGCGGTATAGTTTACCCAGTTTGAAATGGGTTTTCTTGATTGCGGTTAGGATGTGTTGCTCATATGTGAGTTTATCATCTATTGTTATACCTAGCAATTTGGCTGTTTTCACTAACTCAATTTCTGTGCCATCCTTAGCCAGGATTTTAAAGTCAGTGTTGGGTGGTTTTGTTGAGAAAGGTAAAAGTTTAGTTTTCTGGGGGTTTAGCATCAATTGTGCATTAATAAGCCATGATTCAACAGAGGTAAAAGCCTGTTGTAAGTGTGAGTAGGTCTGAGAAAGATTTAGAGCTGGATATAAGTGTTGAATCATCGGTGTATTGGATGATATTCTGGATTAGTGGGGCTTTATGCAGGTTGTTGAGGAAGACATTGAACAGTAGTGGTCCTAAAATGGATCCCCGTGGTACTCCTATATTGTTAGGTTGGTACAGGGATTGTGCATTTAACCATTTTACAGATTGTTCCTTGTTTTGTAGGTAGGAGGTAAAACAGCTGAGGGATTTTGTGGAGCAACCTAGTGTTGATAGTTGGTTTACTAGCTTAGTGTGTGACACTGTATCAAAGGCCTTAGATAGGTCTAATAGGATTACTAAGGTAGGATGGCCTGCATCCAAGGCTTTGTTGATAGAGTCTGTGAAAGATAATAGGGCAGTAATGGTGCTATGGCCTGGCTGGAAACCATGTTGGGTAGGGGATAGAAGAGCATTATTTGAGAGGTGTTTAAGTAGTTGTGAGTGAACACATTTTTCCAAGATTTTAGATAGAGGAGAGAGTATAGAGATAGGGTGGTAATTGGAAAGATCATGGGAGTTTCCCCCTTTGTGTAGTGGGGTAATGATGGATCTTTTCCATAGGAGAGGAACATAAGATTCAGTGAGATAGCGATTTATGAAAATGGTAACTGGAAATGCTATTGCGCTAGCTGCTGTTTGCAGATATTCTGGGGGAAGGTTATCTGCAGAGAGAGAGCAAGGTTTGAGTTGTTTTAGGAATTTCAGAATCAGAGAGTTGGGTACAGGCTGAACAGTGAATAAGTTGTCTGGTTGTATAGTGGGGGTGTGTTCTGCTGGGATTGGGATGTGTATGTCAGAGGTGGATGGGCAGTATTTGAGTAGCTTTTGGATGGTAGAGATGTAGTGGGAATTAAAGGCTTGGGAGATTTCTTGTGGGCTTTTTTCTGGTGCATGGGGATGGGTTTTGGATGGTGCCTGGGTTAAATAGAGAGGAGATAGATTTCCAAAAATGTTTGGGATTGTTATATGAGGTCAACAGTTTGTTGGAGAAATAAGATTTTTTTATCTTGTATTAGTAGCTTTTTTGATTTGTTTCGAAGTTGCTTGTAGTGGAGTTCATTTTGTTGTGTTCTGTCTCTCAGCCAAGTTTTCCAAGCTTTGTTTCTAAGAGACATAGTTTGTTTGGTTTGTCTCGTTAACCAGGGGGTGTGGTTAGTTTTGGTCCATTTTTTATGCATAGGAGGTAAGTTATTTAAAGTATTTAAAAAGAGTTTGTTAAAATAGTCAATGGCTTCATCCAAGGGGAGTGTTTTTAGTGGGTTCCAGTTTTGGGAGTTTAAAATATTTATAAAGTTATCCTGGTTAAAGTGGGCAAGGTTCCTGGAGGTTTTGTAGGAGCACCTTTTGATTGCATGAGGGTGAGTTCTATGGGTAAATGCTGAAAGGTGGTCCCTTAATGTGTTTGGTAGGGTTCCTGATTTGGAGTAATTTTGGGGATGTGTTACGAGTATCCAGTCTAGGGCTGATTCAGAGTTTGTTGTTAGACCATGAGTGGGGGTAATGATGAGTTGGGTAAAACTGTGAAGGTTTATGCTGTTTATTGGAGAGGGTGAGTCTAAGTTTAGCCAATTAATATTGATGTCTCCTAGTATTATAGTTTTATGCAGTATATTCTGATTTAGCCAAGATAATGCGTTTTCAAGTATGTGGATATTGTGTCTTGGGGGAATGTAAATAACTGTTATGCATATTTGTTTGTTCCTATTTATGTGAAAGAATGTGAGTAGTAGCTCTGTGTTACCAAAAGAGGGGACATATTTTGTATAGGTCATTATTTATAGTGAGATTTGATAGATTAATACTATACCACCTCCCTTTTTATGAAGTCTGTCTGAGTGGATTATGTTATATCCTGGAGGGACAACTTCAGTGTCAGCAATGTGTGGTTTCAGCCATGTTTCTGTTACTGCAATAATATTTGGGGTATGGGCAGCTAGCGAGGCATGGAACTCAGTAGTTTTATTGCAAATGCTGCAAATGTTTATATTAATTAGATGAAGTGGGTGTTGAGATGTTGGATTAGCTAGCCTAGTGGTAGATGAATGGGTGCGGGGTAATATTTGGTCAGTTTGGTTGTCAGGGGATGGATAAATATTGATAGGGCCTGGATTTGGGTGTATATCTCCACATTGTATTAATGTGTGGAGTTGATGGGAGTATGCTGTGAGATTGTTTATTATCTGGAAATAGAAAATCTCTTCCATTTGGAAACAGAACATTTTCTATTAACATCTTTTCTAACATCCTGTAAGATGTGCAACATCTTTGCCAAAAAAAGCTGCCTAAAAGAAATCAAAAACTTATCATTCAAAGGGTTACATTCAGGTTTTGTGGATTTGCGTGAATGAGAGAGCCCTTGGCTGAGTCAAGAAGTCTATCCTGTGAGAAAATTTGTGATGATTGCCCTGAGACAGATGGAATAAATTGGAGATACAGTGCTCTATGCATTAAAAGAGAGACCCGGAGGTGATGCATGGACTGTAAGGTATTTATGTGGTCCATTTCTGAACCAAACATGCTGGACGTTTACGTTCACAGAACAAGCTCCCCAAGCCAGGTCTGAAGTATCTCTGCAAAGGACTTGGTGAGGTGAAGGAACCAGAAAGAGATATCTGGTAGATCCATCAATGAAACTACCTTTTGATGAATGTTTAAGAAAAAAATGGGAAGTTCAGATGATGGTAATGATGCATCTATAGAGATCTGAGGTACTACTGACTCTTCCTCATACGGAGTTTGGCCGAATGACTTGTTTGAACAGTGTAGGCCATAAACCACAGACTCTAACGATCTCTCTTGTTGAGGTCACATATACAGGGAGAAGACAATGGAATATTTCCTTTCAAAACATTTTGTCCTGAGGAAGAAATGCAGTCACTGCCACAGAACTGAGCCTGCTACCCAGAAACATTAGGTTCGGGGAGGGAACCAAACTGGACTTCTTGACATTTAAGGAGAATCCTATAATATGATTTTTTTTTTTTCTTGAAGTTGAGAGCCACAAGGACAGTTTTCCTTGTAGGAACCTGAATGAGCAAGTTACCTAAGTAAGTGAAATCTGTATTCCTCTGAAGACTGTAGAAAGCAAGAACATAAGATATATACTTTGTGAAAAACCCTGGGTGAGTAGCAAATCAAAGGGCAAAGCAGAGAACCTTAAAACATTCCTGTAATCCAGGTGGATTACGATATGCATACACATCTTTATATGCAAGGTTTCCAAGAGTGACTGAAGAAGAATCATGGGTTGGAGAGTCTGTAGAGTAAGCATTTTGACTTTTGGATCTTTTAAGAGTAAGTTGAGAAGAATGAATCCAGAAATGGTCCCCATTTTAACTTTTTTTTCTGGGAAGTGGGAACACCTTGAATAGAACCCTGTTTCCTGCTGGTGAGTAGAGACTAATTCTATTGTATCCTGTAGAAACAACTCCTGTACAGCTAGAATGATTAAAAGGAGATGGTTTGAATGAACTGGTGGAATGCCGGGTCTGTGTAGAAGAGAGTCATGACATTCTATAACTACTCTGAATTATTAAAAGAATGCAATAGTCTGTGTAAATTCACTCCTAAACTGGAAAGGAAAGGTAAAGTTTCTTTGATAGAGTGGTTCAGGAGAGACTTGAGGTGGGAGAGTGGCATGAGATGCTAAACCAGATAGTAACAAGGAGACTGGTCTATTGAGAAAGGGGGGGTAGTCCCCTAAAACCCCATCTTTGGTTTGTCTTGAGATTTCTTTTTTTTATAATCTTTTATCTTATTTGAGTGCCTTTTGCTCTTTATGAAAAAAAGGGGCAAGCTTTGAACGGATAATTTCTTTTAACCTTGGGAACAGAAGAGAGAAAGTTTGCAGAGACATGCATAATTTTGTCTCTCTCCTGAAGGTTTTTGAAAATGTAACCAACAGCAGCAGGCGAAATAATTTCTATGTAGGTGGCAGTTGAAACCTAAGCCAAGAAAATCTCCTCAAAATACAACTGATAGCAACTGCTTGACGGGAGGCATCAGCTGCACCATAGCTGGATTTACTAGAATGCTAAGCAACATGAGTGGTATAATTCAATATACATAGAAACAGCAGGAGGCTTTTTTTCAGAATCAGGCATATCACATAAAATTTTACCACTGTCTTTCAACAAACACAGGAGATACATAGTCATATTTGTCTGATATATTTTATTTTATATTATTTAGCGTTTGTTTACTGGGAAAGTCCAACTTGGAAGGAGCCAATTTTCAGTGGAGGCCCGGGGAGAAACACTCCAGATTGATGTCTTTCTAATTTGAAAGGAAATCAGAGTACCCGGAGGAAACCCACACGAATGCAGGCAGGACATGCAGACTCCACAGAGAAGGCACCCCACCTGATAATCAAATTGGAGAATCTCTTGCTATGAGGTGACAACACAAACCATTGCACCACTGTACTTCCCAATCATGAGCACACAAATGGGAAAAGTAGAGGAGGTTCATAGGTTCTTACTAAGCTATTAATCCATGAGGACCTTAAGAAACCTAGCCTTGCAATCCCATGATAGTTTTAGCCCTGATATTTTGCTACAAATAACCTATAGGTAAGCAGAACAAGGATATTTTATTTATTTAACATTTGTTTATTGAAAAGTCTGACCTGGAACAAGATGATTTTCATTGTAAGCCCATGGAGTAATCCTCCAGATGCAAGTCTAGTTAACATGGGAGGAAACCGGAGCACCCAGAGGAAACCCACATGAATGAAGGGAGGGCATGCAGACTCCACACAGAAGGCACCCCAGCTGAGAATCAAACCAGAGAACCTCTTGCTGTGAGGCAACAATGCAAACCGCTGCACCACTGCACTGTCCAAGTTATGCTGGGACATTTACTTATTGCCCTTACCCATGAGCGATATGGGTGATAAACTGACGGTGAATTTGTGGATTCCCATTCATTGATCAAAATTATGTTTGAATAAAGGAACAGAAGTACTTTGCTTTATGAGGAGTATAAGTCAGCTCTATAGCAGAGGTACTCATTATGATACATATCTATCCCCCCAGCATACCCTATTTATGTTGCAAAAGAGAATGAGGTCCCTTGATTGGGTGTTCATGATACCATTAGACTTGCAAACATGTACTACACCTGAAAGGGTAGGGTCTGTTGAGCATCTATATGTGAAGCAGAGGCCACCTCTTAGTAGCCTGTATAACCCCAAGAAGAAGAAGAAGTCTTTGGGATGGTATGTATGGTCTTTGTGATTTAGGCCCTTGATTTTTTTAGTGAGAAAGTGTTATTGTCACTCCAGTTGTGTCAAGTGCTTGGACAAATACATACCGAATGAGGCACTATATTCAATGATTGCCTCATGAGAGCTGAGTACACTGGAATAACTACATTCCTGGACCTGGACACCATTACTTTACATATAAGCTGTACAATGAAAAAGCACCTTCTTACAATAGTGGATAGATGGTGATGAAAAGACAGCTCATTGTCAATATAGGCTTAGAGATCCATAATGACTGGATCAACTTTCAGGGGTGTGTTGTCAATGGAATAGTTGCAAGGGAAGTCATGCTTGTGGAAAAATTTGATTATACATTTCTTGTCATTTACTTTCACTCAATGGTTTTCATACCAGCTATTTGGTATAAAGGCCCTCTTGGAGGATGTTGATGCCCTCTTGTGGGGGGGGGGTAGGATGGCATCAAGTTTACAGTTCTCCAAAAACTTGGTCAACTACAAACCCTTAACATTTGCTTTGACTTCCAAGAAGAAAATGCCAGAGATAACTAGCTAGGCCTGAACTTTGGGGTACACCACTGCTGAGAGGTCTTTTGGAGGAGATAGAGCCATCCACCCCAATTTCATGGGTTCTATTTGTGAGACAATTTGCTATCCAATGAGTTGCATAGAGATTTACAGTTAGGAGAGTTTAACAACAACACCAAGTGTTGGATGGTATCAAATTCCTTTTCAAGATCTATTTATGTGATGTGTACTCATTTGCACTCACCTATTGCTTGAGTAACCTTCTTAAAACAATCCAGGTTAAGTAGTCAAGATCCAAACTGACCCCTTTCATGATTTTGTAGAGTACTTATGTCCTTATTTATTAATTCTATAAGGATCCTTTCCATAGTCTTACATATGAGGCTGGTCAGGCTTATGGGTCTACAATTACCGAGGTCTTTTGATGCCCCACCTTTGTGCAAGGGGTTAACTGTTGCTGTTCTCCATTCTTCTGGCAAAAAGCCAGTTTGGGCACTAACAATGAATAACCTCTGTAGATAGCATGACAAGTCACATTTTAGGCTGACCAGTAGGCAGTCTGACATGTTATCCAATCCCATAGTATTTTTGGACTAGAATACTGCCGTGCAGATTTGTAGGAGATGTGAGATGTGCAGATGCAGGCATGCGATGTGGGGATATAGAAGGGTAGAGGGGGGTGAAATTTGAACAAAATTTACTTTTCTAGTAGACTGGCTATGTCCACTGGGTCAGAGTATGAGATATCCATTGCTATTACCTCTGCACAGTGCTAGGTATTGTTTCTGATAATTTTAACATAGTTAAAGAAGGCATTTTATCTCATATCTGGCTTTAGTTCATTTGAGCAACATTTGGAGTTCTTTGTTAAATTAAAAAAAAGTATTATTGACATCTTGACAGTTGAACTTATTTTTGAGTGCAATCATTTTTTTGTCTGTTATTATAGTGCCTTTCTATATTAAGGTTCCACCACAGGGGTATATTTTTGAATTTGGCACTGCATCAACATCTGAGGGGGGACATATGCACCTGTGCAGCTATTCACATGTGCATAGATTTTGCAGGTAATGGATTCCACATAAGCGGTATAGTAATCAAGATGGAAAGGGCTTTTAAATTTAGCCAGGTTATCACTAAGCTTTAGTAGATTATCCTTAGCATAAAGTCTGAATACTGAGATGTTTGAAGTTGTTTCCAGCTTTGGACTTAAAGTGAATGAGACTGATCTGTGGTCCAATTTCACAAAGGAGGAAATTAGTTGGTGGGAATCAAATCTGCCCATTACTGGTAAGGACCAAGTCTAGGATTTTAACACAGCTGGTTGGGATGAGGACTAACTAGTTAAGAGATTTTTTTTGATGAAATCCACACATTTCTGGGCATACAGGAATATACACCTTCCAGTTAATGGAGGAGTAGTTTAAGTCTCCTTGGAGAATGGTATTTGGCTTAATGCATGGGGACAGCAAACTGGTTAGGTGGGAGGTATGGGCTGAGAACGACACAGAGGGGGTCCTATAGTTAGCTTTGATATAATAATGGGTTTTGTTGATTATAAGTTGGACAAGGAGGAGTTCCAGGTTGTTATCTTGTCTAGAGATAATTTATTTTAGGAATATAGATACACTATAGTCTTTCGCCATTGAAACCCTGCACTGATGGAGTGCTCTCATTGGACCTGAACAAGTTTTCTGTGATGGCGCATATATCACTGATTTCCAGAGTGTTTGTATGGAGTGGAGTTTTTTTAATTAATGTTCCAGGCACTGACTAGCATTACCTTTATTTTATCCAAATTTTGATTTGTTACATTGGAAGCTTTAGAAGACTGACACTGCCTAAAAATGGCACTTTGGGGTGGACAAAAAGCAGTTAGGACTGTCTACCATCTCCTCTCATGCTGATATATACTACACCTCCTTAGCATCTCACCAGAAGGTAGGGCAATTGTTGAAGTCAATAATCCTTTGCTTGCATTACAGCCTCATTATTTGTGATTACAGAATGCTGCTCAAGGCTAGGTTCTTATCTGCATCGGACACATACTCTGAAAGCTCCATCATGTCTCTCTTCATATGGTCCAGGAAGGTACATTTGAAGTCACTTCTACTCACACGCTATGACTGTGTCATATATGTACTTGTGGTGTAAGGATCTCAGTGCATGTATAATTTAGCGAATCCTGACACTTGATAGCCAATTAACTCTGCCCCTCTCCTTGCACAGGCTTGGTAAGTGGTACATCAATGGATAAACTCTTTTTTCCATACTATCCTTATTATTGGGAAAGGCAATGGAAAAAGTCAGGAGTTTAGTAGATGCATCAGATTTCAAAGAAATGACAACAAAATCAGATGAAAGATTGTTATACAAACATTTGTGGGAGTCTAGGACTTTATATAATCTATCAGGATTCCTGAGAACTGGACCTTTAGTTTCTTGGTTCATTCAAGCAGTGACAAATGTATCTTGCAAGGCCTCAACGACAGAAGTGATTATGGATGGTTTTGTGACTCCCATGTATATCAGACCATAATATCTTTTTTTTTTTGCATGTCTGATATTTGTTTGCCTTCCCAATGAAAATGTCCTCCAAAGGAATTTCCTCTGAGGGAGAATCAGGGAACATAGTGTCATCCTAGTTGGACTCATACCCAACACAAAAGTAAATATGATGAGTGTAATTCAAGGAATCTCCCACAAAATCTCATTCTTTATCATCTGAAGAATAATCTCTATGTCTCTTCAGAGAAGAGGAGAAATGAAAAGTGGGGTCATAATAGAAGAACTGAGGGATTAAGAGAGATTAAAGCTTTAAACAGCCCTTGGAAAACAAATCATACCACTCCTTCTGAGGATTCTTGACAGAAGGGGAGAAGGAGAGTTATGGTTAGTTTTCTGCTATTTTATTAAAAAAATAAGAAGATTCCAAACCCAGACAAACCTCAATGAAAGAATCTAATGACTAGCATATGAGGAATACATACAGGGCCCTGTGAAATAATCAGCCTTTGATCCCCCTCCACAGCACAGGCATTCATCTGCGATGTGGACATGCCAAAGGGCAGGGCCTTGTCGGCCTCCAATTTGATCACAAAAGAGGGAGCCAGTGCATCCACAAGGTCCAAGGACTCATCAAGAGACATAGTGGAGATGTCTGTGTGCAGCCAGACAACTGAAGCATCAAATTTAATTTTCTTAAACTACTTTTTTGGCTGATGTGGGACATCTGAGAAGGAAGATTCAGATTCCATTCTAACTTATGCAAGCTCCTTTAGTCTTTGATTGTCAAAATAAATCTTAAGGCAGTACAAATGTCTCATAAGAGTCTTAGGAATGAAGGACTGTCAAATAGTATAACTTCCATAACCATGACAGGCTCCCATCCAAAATAAGCATTTAGTATGGGTGTCCCTGTAAGATATTTGCCTCCCCCAGTCATGTTTTCCCTTCTTACTTGACAGGAAAAAAATGCTCAGTTTTATTTAAAAAAATATGTAAAAGAGGAAGATTCCCCAAAGGGGATACTTAACTGCCTTAGGCAAATGGAACTGACAGTGTTTATACATCTTATAGACTGACTGAGAAAGTTCTAAGTTACTTTATGCCTGAACATCCCTTATGTACCACATGGCCTTGGTGTGCTTTAGTCATATATCAGATGTAAAACATGAGAGGAAGATGCCTAGGCTTTGGTATCCTGGTTGGACATACAGCTATCCCTGATAGCATTCTGACCTCTTAGTAATACTGCAACAGTGGTCATAAGGGGGCCATCCAGTGGTACCCATTCAGGTACCAAAATGTAATTCATAAAAGGGAATGGACATGTTGTGATGTGTGTTGTGAGTCATAAAGAGAAGCAGAATGATTTATGTATCCAGGAAAAGATACTACCCTACTGCAAAACATCCCCTGATATGTGATATTAAAGTTATGCATGGTGCAGGTGAACAATTATGTTCTGGCAAGTCTGACCAGTGAAGAATTAGTTTGTTTCACAAGAAGAACTTGAGAATATGTAGATACATAAAACTGGGGAAGTAAGTCATTATTTATTTTCCTTTCACAATATATACTAGACTGCAAACTCATGACATGCTCACCTCATACTAATTCAGATATTTTTTCACATTTAAATTAAATTTTATCCATTTTGAAACTGCAAGGTAACTGTTCTTCAGACAAATGTTTGGATATACTTACAGTCTTCATTCCTATCTTCAGCATTTTGCAGTGAAGGGTTTGATTCATTTTGTACAAGTAATATACATGAGTCCATGGATTTCCTCTGATCTTCTTCCATTGTGGAGAGCGTGATTTGGAGTGTTACTTATTGAAGTAATAGCACAGCACACTGTAGAAATGTATCTCCTACTTTTGAAGTGTTGAGTTTTGCAAGCTGCTATTTTGATATATTGATGAGCTGTTATCTATTAAAGAGGACAAAATTTACAGAATAACTCAGAACACACTGTGATGTCCTGCCAATACAAAGGGTAAAAACATTTATGTGAGAAAAGTAAAGAGCTGCACTAAAGTCAGATTTAAGATGTTGTAATAAACACTGAAAATTGGAGTAGTGCCTCATTTTAAATTACGCTGTCACAATATTAAAACTATTAAACTTCTTTTGTAACAACAAAAACTTGTTAAAGGTCTTTTCATTCATCGCTAAGTATTTTTCAAACTCCTTTTCTCAGTGTACACCCAGCACTATGATGTAGCTGAAGGATATCCACCTTTTGTTGTAATGTACGCAGTGGTCAAATAAACCTGGAGCCTCTCAAGCCTTTCTGATTGTTTATTCATAGTACATCTTTTGTTGTAATGTACACAGTGGTCAAATAAACCCGGAGCCTCTCAAGCCTTTCTGATTGTTTATTCATAGTACACCTTTTGTTGTAATGTACGCAGAGGTCAAATAAACCTGGAGCCTCTCAAGCCGTTCTGATTGTTTATTCATAGTACACCTTTTGTTGTAATGTACGCAGTGGTCAAATAAACCTGGAGCCTCTTAAGCCATTCTGATTGTTTATTCATAGTACACCTTTTGTTGTAATGTACGCAGTGGTCAAATAAACCTGGAGCCTCTCAAGCCTTTCTGATTGTTTATTCATAGTACATTGCTATTGTGTGGCCATGATGGTCTGCAGAAATAAACCTGTGGAGCCTCTCAAGCCTTTCTGATTGTTTATTCATAGTACACCTTTTGTTG
>NW_025050941.1:0-11228 GCF_019279795.1 Protopterus annectens
AACTCCCCAAAAATTTTAAAAATTATCATTTTAAATACAAACTTAAATAAAAATTCATAAACAACTCTTATAGTGATATTAATAGATTTGTCATTTATACTTCAGCATTAACATTGTAAAATCTAATAAACGTATGTATACACTAAGTAAACTCTGATAGATATTAACAGATTTATCACTATTATACTAGCATTAACATTAAACTAACAAACATATGCATACACTGAACTCATGATAGATATAACAGATTTATCATTATACTACTAGCAACCATTAAGGCGGCACTAACAAAATATGCAAACACTACAAACTCTGATAGATATTAACAGATTCGTCATTATATTAGCATTAACATTAAAAAAAAACGTATGCATACACTACAAACTCTGATAGATATTAACAGATTTAGCATTATACTAGCATTAACATTAAACTAAAAAATGTATGCATAAACTACAACCTGATAGATATTAACAGATTTATCATTATACTAGCATTAACATTAAACTAACAAACTTGCATACACCACAAACTCTGACAGATATTAACAGATTTATAATTATACTGGCATCACCATTAAACTAACAAACGTATGCATACACTACAAACTCTGATAGATATTAACAGATTTATTATTATACTAGAATCAACATTAAACTAACAAACATATCCCTGCACTACAAACTCTGATAGATATTGACAGATTGATCATTATACTAGCATTAAAAATAAACTAAAAAAGTATGCATACACTACAAACTCTGATAGATATTAACTGCTTTATCATTATACTAGCATTACCATTAAACAATCGTATGTATACACTAAAAATTATGATAGATATTAACAGACTTATCATTACACTAGAATTAATAAAAAACTAACAAACGTATGCATACAACAAACTATAGATAGATATTTAACAGGATTACACTAGAATTAACATTAAACTAACAAACGTATGTATACACTTGAAAGTCTGATAGATATTAACAGATTTATCATTATACTAGCATTAACATTAAACTAACAAACATATGCCTGCATACAAACTCTGATAGATATTAACAGATTTATCATTATACTAGCATTAACATTAAACTAACAAACGGTATACACTACAAACTCTGATAAATATTAACAGATTTATCATTATAGTAGCATTACCATTAAACTAACAAACGTATGTATACACTACAAACTCTGATAGATATTACCAGATATATCATTATACTAGCATTAACATTAAACTAACAAACGTATGCATACACTACAAACTCTGATAGATATTAACAGATTTATCATTATACTAGAATTAACATTAAACTAACAAACATATGCATACACTACAAACTCTGATAAAGATTAACAGATTTATCATTATACTAGAATTAATATTTAACTAAAAAACATATGCCTGTAATAGAAACTCTGATAGATATTAAGAGATTTATTATTATACTAGCATTACCACTAAACTAACAAACGTATGCATACACTAAAAATTTTGATAGATATTAACAGATTTATCATTGTACTATTATTACTATTAAACTAATAGACATATGCATACACTAAAAATTTTGATAGATATTAATAGATTCATCATTGTGCTAGCATTAACATTAAACTAACAAATGTATGCCTACACTAGAAACTCTGATAAATATTAACAGATTCATCATTATACTAGCATTAACATTAAACTAACAAACGTATGCATACACAACAAACTCTGATAGATATTAAGATTTAGCATTAAACTAGCATTAACATTAAACAAACAAACATATGCCTACACTAGAAACTCTGATAAATATTAACAGATTCATCATTATACTAGCATTAACCTTAAACTAACAAATGTATGCATACACAAAAAACTCAGATAGATATTCACACATTTGTCATTATACTTGCATTACCATTAAACTAACAGACATATGCATACACTACAAACTCTGATAGATATTAACAGATTCATCATTATACTTGCATTACCATGAAACTAACAAACGTATGCATACACTACAAACTCTGATAGATATTAACAGATTTATTATTATACTAGCATTACCAATAAACATATAAACGTATGCATACACTAGAAATCCTGATAGATATTATCAGATTTATCATTATACTAGCATTGCCATTAAACTAACAAACGTATGCATACACTACAAACTCTGTTAGATATTAACAGATTTATCATTATACTAGCATTAACATTAAACTAACAAACATATGCATACACTACAAACTCTTATAGATATTAACAGACTTATCATTACACTAGAATTAATAAAAAACTAACAAACATATGCATACACTACAAAGTCTCATAGATATTAACAGATTTATCATTATACTAGCATTAATATTAAACTGACGAACATATGCATACACTACAAACTCTGATAGATATTAACAGATTTATCATTATACTAGCATTACCATTAAACTAACAAATGTATGCATACACTACAAACTCTGAAAGATATTAACAGATTTATCATTATACTAGCATTAACATTAAACTAACAGACATATGCATACACTACAAACTATGATAGATATTAACAGACTTAGCATTACACTAGAATTAACAATAAACTAACAAACGTACGTATACACTTGAAAGTCTGATAGATATTAACAGATTTATCATTATACTAACACTAACATTAAACTGACAAACATATGCATACACTACAAACTCTGATAGATATTAACTGATTTATCATTATACTAGCATTAACATTAAACGAACAAACGTGCATACACCACAAACTCTGATAAATATTAACAGATTTATCATTATACTAGCATTACCATTAAACTAACAAACGTATGTATACACTACAAACTCTGATAGATATTACCAGATATATCATTATACTAGCATTAACATTAAACTAACAAACGTATGCATACACTACAAACTCTGATAGATATTAACAGATTTATCATTATACTAGAATTAACATTAAACTAACAAACATATGCATACACTACAAACTCTGATAAATATTAAGAGATTTATCATTATACTAGAATTAACATTAAACTAACAAACATATGCCTGTAATAGAAACTCTGATAGATATTAAGAGATTTATTATTATACTAGCATTACCACTAAACTAACAAACGTATGCATACACTAAATATTTTGATAGATATTAACAGATTTATCATTGTACTAGCATTACTATTAAACTAACACACATATGCATACACTACAAACTCTGATAGATATTAACAGATTCATCATTATGCTAGCATTAACATTAAACTAACAAATGTATGCATACACTACAAACTCTGATAGATATTAAGATTTACCATTAAACTAGCATTAACATTAAACAAACATATGCATACACTACAAACTCTGAAAGATAATAACAGATTTATCATTATTTTAGCATTAACATTAAACTAACAAATGTATGCATACACAAAAAACTCAGATAGATATTCACACATTTTTCATTATACTTGCATTAACATTAAACTAACAGACATATGCATACACTACAATCTCTGATAGATATTAAGAGATTCATCATTATACTTGCATTACCACGAAACTACCAAACGTATGCATACACTACAAACTCTGATAGATATTAACAGATTCTTCATTATGCTAGCATTAACATTCAACTAACAAACATATGCATACACTACAAACTCTGATAAATATTAACAGATTTATCATTATACTATCATTAACATTAAAGTAACAAACATATACATACAATAAACTCTTATAGATATTAACAGATTTGTCATTATATTAGCATTAACATTAAAAAAAACAAACGTATGCATACACTACAAACTCTGATAGATATTAACCGATTAATCATTATGCTAGCATTAACATTAAACTAACAAACATATGCATACACTATGAACTCTGATAGATAATAACAGATTTATTATTATACTACTAAAAGAATATAACATTAAACTAACAAAAATATGCAAACACTACATACGCTGATAGATATAAACAGATTCGTCATTATATTAGCATTAACATTAAAAAAACAAACGTATGCATACACTACAAACTCTGATAGATATTAACAGATTTATCATTATACTAGCATTAGCATTAATCTAAAAAATGTATGCATAAACTACAAACACTGATATATATTAGCAGATTTATCATTATACTAGCATTACCATTAAACTTACAAACTTCTGCATACACCATAAACACTGATAGATATTAACAGATTTATCATTATACTAGCATTACCATTAAACTAACAAACGTACACATACACTACAAACTCTGTTAGATATTAACAGATTTATCATTATACTAGCATTAACATTAAACTAACAAACATATGCATACACTACAAACTCTGATAGATATTAACAGACTTATCATTACACTAGAATTAATAAAAAACTAACAAACATATGCATACACTACAAAGTCTCATAGATATTAACAGATTTATCATTATACTAGCATTAATATTAAACTGACGAACATATGCATACACTACAAACTCTGATAGATATTAACAGATTTATCATTATACTAGAATTACCATTAAACTAACAAATGTATACATACACTACAAACTCTGAAAGATATTAACAGATTTATCATTATACTAGCATTAACATTAAACGTACAAACATATGCATACACTACAAACTATGATAGATATTAACAGACAGGATTACACTAGAATTAACATTAAACTAACAAACGTATGTATACACTTGAAAGTCTGATAGATATTAACAGATTTATCATTATACTAGCACTAACATTAAACTGACAAACATATGCATACACTACAAAACTCTGATAGATATTAACAGATTTATCATTATACTAGCATTAACATTAAACGAACAAACGTGCATACACCACAAACTCTGATAAATATTAACAGATTTATCATTATACTAGCATTACCATTAAACTAACAAACGTATGTATACACTACAAACTCTGATAGATATTACCAGATATATCATTATACTAGCATTAACATTAAACTAACAAACGTATGCATACACTACAAACTCTGATAGGTATTAACAGATTTATCATTATACTAGAATTAACATTAAACTAACAAACATATGCATACACTACAAACTCTGATAAAGATTAACAGATTTATCATTATACTAGAATTAATATTTAACTAAAAAACATATGCCTGTAATAGAAACTCTGATAGATATTAAGAGATTTATTATTATACTAGCATTACCACTAAACTAACAAACGTATGCATACACTAAAAATTTTGATAGATATTAACAGATTTATCATTGTACTATTATTACTATTAAACTAATAGACATATGCATACACTAAAAATTTTGATAGATATTAATAGATTCATCATTGTGCTAGCATTAACATTAAACTAACAAATGTATGCCTACACTAGAAACTCTGATAAATATTAACAGATTCATCATTATACTAGCATTAACATTAAACTAACAAACGTATGCATACACAACAAACTCTGATAGATATTAAGATTTAGCATTAAACTAGCATTAACATTAAACAAACAAACATATGCCTACACTAGAAACTCTGATAAATATTAACAGATTCATCATTATACTAGCATTAACCTTAAACTAACAAATGTATGCATACACAAAAAACTCAGATAGATATTCACACATTTGTCATTATACTTGCATTACCATTAAACTAACAGACATATGCATACACTACAAACTCTGATAGATATTAACAGATTCATCATTATACTTGCATTACCATGAAACTAACAAACGTATGCATACACTACAAACTCTGATAGATATTAACAGATTTATTATTATACTAGCATTAACATTCAACTAATAAACATATACATACAATAAACTCTTATAGATATTAACAGATTTATTAGATTAGCATTAACATTAAACTAACAAACGATGCATACACTACAAACTCTGATAGATATTAACAGATTTATCATTATACTAGCATTAACATTAAACAAACACATGCATACACTAAAAACTCTGATAGATATTAACAGATTTATCATTATACTAGCATTACCATTAAACAAACAAACGTATGCATACACTAAAAACACTGATAGATATTAACAGATTTATCATTATACTAGCATTAACATAAAACTAACAACCATATGCATACACAACAAACTCTACTAGATATTAACAGATTTATTATTTTACTAATATTAAACTATCTAACGTATGCATACACTACAAACTCTGACAGATATTAACAGATTTATCATTACACTAGAGTTAACATTAAACTAACAAACATATCCATACACTACAAACTCTGAAAGATATTAACAGATTCATCATTACACATGAATTAACACTAAACTAACAAATGGATGCATACACTACAAACTCTGATAGATATTAACAGATTTATCATTACACTAGAATTAACATTAAACTAACAAATGTATGCATACACTGCAAACTCTGATAGATATTAACAGATTTATGATTATACTAGCATTACCATTAAACAAACAAATATATGCATAAACAACAAACTCTGATAGAGATTAACAGATTTATCATTATACTAGCATTAACATTAAACAAACAAATATATGCATACACTACAAACTCTGATAGAGATTAACAGATTTATCATTATACTAGCATTAACATTAAACTAGCAAATGTATGCATACCCTAAAAACTCTGATAAGTATTAACAGATTTATTATTATACTACTAAAATAATATAACATTAAACTATCATTATAGAATTATCATTATACTAGCATTAACATTAAACTAACAAACGTATGCATACACTACAAACTCTGATAGATATTAACAGATTTATCATTATACTAGAATTAACATTAAACTAACAAACATATGCCTGCACTACAAACTCTGATAGATATTAACAGATTTATCATTATACTAGCATTAACATTAAACTAACAAATGTATGCATGCACTAAAAACTCTGATAGATATTAACAGATTTATCATTATACTAGCATTACCATTAAACTAACAAACGTATGCATACACTACAAACCTTGATAGATATTAACAGATTTATGATTATACTAGCATTAAAATTAAACTAACAAATGTTTGCATACACTACAAACTCTGGTAGATATTAACAGATTCATCATTATAGTAGCATTACCATTAAACTAACAAACATATGCATACACTACAAACTCTGATAGATATTAAGATTTACCATTATACTACTTTAACATTAAAACAAAATATATGCATACACTACAAACTCTGATAGAAAATAACAGATTTATCATTATTTTAGCATTAACATTAAACTAACAAACAAATGCATACACAAAAACTCAGATAGATATTCACACATTTTCATTATACTTGCATTAACATTAAACTAACAGACATATGCATACACCAAACTCTGATAGATATTAAGAGATTCATCATTATACTAGAATTACTACTTAAACTACCAAACGTATGCATACACTACAAATTCTGATAGATATTAACAGATTCTTCATTATGCTAGCATTAACATTCAACTAACAAACATATGCATACACTACAAACTCTGATAAATATTAACAGATTTATCATTATACTATCATTAACATTAAAGTAACAAACATATACATACAATAAACTCTTATAGATATTAACAGATTTGTCATTATATTAGCATTAACATTAAAAAAAACAAACGTATGCATACACTACAAACTCTGATAGATATTAACCGATTAATCATTATGCTAGCATTAACATTAAACTAACAAACATATGCATACACTATGAACTCTGATAAGTATTAACAGATTTATTATTATACTACTAAAATAATATAACATTAAATTAACAAACACATGCAAACACTACATACTCTGATAGATATTAACAGATTTATCATTATATTAGCATTAACATTAAAAAAACAAACGTATGCATACACTACAAACTCTGATAGATATTAACAGATTTATCATTATACTAGCATTAACATTAAACTAAAAAATGTATGCATAAACTACAAACTCTGATAGATATTAGCAGATTTATCATTATACTAGCATTACCATTAAACTAACAAACTTCTGCATACACCACAAACTCTGATAGATATTAACAGATTTATCATTATACTAGCATTACCATTAAACTAACAAACGTATGCATACACTACAAACTCTGTTAGATATTAACAGATTTATCATTATACTACTAAAACAATATAACATTAAACTAACAAACATATGCATACACTACAAACTCTGATAGATATTAACAGACTTATCATTACACTAGAATTAATAAAAAACTAACAAACATATGCATACACTACAAAGTCTGATAGATATTAACAGATTTATCATTATACTAGCATTAATATTAAACTGACGAACATATGCATACACTACAAACTCTGATAGATATTAACAGATTTATCATTATACTAGAATTACCATTAAACTAACAAATGTATACATACACTACAAACTCTGAAAGATATTAACAGATTTATCATTATACTAGCATTAACATTAAACGTACAAACATATGCATACACTACAAACTATGATAGATATTAACAGACAGGATTACACTAGAATTAACATTAAACTAACAAACGTATGTATACACTTGAAAGTCTGATAGATATTAACAGATTTATCATTATACTAGCACTAACATTAAACTGACAAACATATGCATACACTACAAACTCTGATAGATATTAACAGATTTATCATTATACTAGCATTAACATTAAACGAACAAACGTGCATACACCACAAACTCTGATAAATATTAACAGATTTATCATTATACTAGCATTACCATTAAACTAACAAACGATGTATACACTACAAACTCTGATAGATATTACCAGATATATCATTATACTAGCATTAACATTAAACTAACAAACGTATGCATACACTACAAACTCTGATAGGTATTAACAGATTTATCATTATACTAGAATTAACATTAAACTAACAAACATATGCATACACTACAAACTCTGATAAAGATTAACAGATTTATCATTATAATAGAATTAATATTTAACTAAAAGACATATGCCTGTAATAGAAACCTGATAGATATTAAGAGATTTATTATTATACTAGCATTACCACTAAACTAACAAACGATGCATACACTAAAAATTTTGATAGATATTAACAGATTTATCATTGTACTATTATTACTATTAAACTAATAGACATATGCATACACTAAAAATTTTGATAGATATTAATAGATTCATCATTGTGCTAGCATTAACATTAAACTAACAAATGTATGCCTACACTAGAAACTCTGATACAAATATTAACAGATTCATCATTATACTAGTATTAACATTAAACTAACAAACGTATGCATACACAACAAACCTGATAGATATTAAGATTTAGCATTAAACTAGCATTAACATTAAACAAACAAACATATGCCTACACTAGAAACTCTGATAAATATTAACAGATTCATCATTATACTAGCATTAACCTTAAACTAACAAATGTATGCATACACAAAAAACTCAGATAGATATTCACACATTTGTCATTATACTTGCATTACCATTAAACTAACAGACATATGCATACACTACAAACTCTGATAGATATTAACAGATTCATCATTATACTTGCATTACCATGAAACTAACAAACGATGCATACACTACAAACTCTGATAGATATTAATAGATTTCTTCATTATGTAGCATTAATATTCAACTAATAAACATATACATACAATAAACTCTTATAGATATTAACAGACTTATTAGATTAGCATTAACATTAAACTAACAAACGATGCATACACTACAAACTCTGATAAATATTAACAGATTCATCATTATACTAGCATTAACATTAAACAAACATAAGAATACACTACAAACCCTGATAGCTATTAATAGATTTATCATTATACTAGTATTACCATTAAACTAACAAACATATTCATACACTAAATTCTTATAGATATTAATAGATTTATCCTTATACTAGCATTAACATAAAACTAACAACTATATGCATACACAAGAAACTCTCTACTAGATATTAACAGATTTATTATTTTACTAATATTAAACTATCTAATATATGCATACACTACAAACTCTGACAGAGATTAAACAGATTGATCATTATACTCAGATTTAATAATAAACTAATAAACGTATGCATACACTCACAAACTCTGATAGATATCAGTAGATTTACTGTCATTACACTAGAATTAACATTAAACCAACGAACGTATGCATATACTACAAACCTTGAAAGATATTAAAAGATTTATCATTACATCTGAATTAAAATTAAATTAATAAACATATGCATACATTATAAACTCTGATAGATATTAATAGATTTATCATTATACTAGTATTAACATTAAACAAACACACATTTGTATTACCTTCTACAAACTCTGATAGAAATTAACAGATTTATCATTATACTAGCATTAACATTAAACTAACAAACATATGCATACACTAATTACAAACTCTGATAGATATTAAACGATTTATCATTATACTAGCATTACCATTAAACAAACAAACCTATGCATACACTAAAAACTCTGATAGATATTAACAGATTTATCATTGTACTACTAAAATAATATAACATTAAACAAACAAACATATATGCCTGTAATAGAAACTCTATAGAATTAAGAGGATTCATTATTATACTAGCATTAATATTAAACTAATAAATAAACAAACGATGCATACATCATACAAACTCTGATAGATATTTTAATAGGATTTACTTTCATTATACTAGCATTAACTTATTAAATCCAATACACATATACATACTACAAACTCTGATAGGAAATTAATAAGATTCATCATTATACTAATATTACATATTAAACTAACAAATATATGCATACACCACAAACTCTAAAGATATCAACCCGATTTATCATTACACTAGAATTAATATTAACCTAACAAATATATGCATACACTACAAACTATGACAGATATTAACAGATTTATGATTACACTAGAATTAATATTAACTAAAAATATGTGACACCATAATTTGATAGATATTTACAGATTTATTATACTAGTATTAACATTAAAACAAACAAACATATGCATAATTACAAACCTGATATTAAAAAGATTTATCATTATACTAGTATTA
>NW_025050942.1:5000-12734 GCF_019279795.1 Protopterus annectens
TACAGCCTCTCAGATGGCTTTTCTGACCCCGGACAAAGAAAGAACTCTTCACCTATACTTCCAGCAATTATCAGTACGGTCCAGGCTGACTGCAAGGACAGTCCTACAAGCCTTGGGGTTCATGGCATCTTGCATTCTAGTACTTCCCAATGCCAAACTGCATATGAGGAAGCTTCAATGGTATCTCAAAAGTGTATGGACTCAACACTGCCACGATCTGGACACTGTCATTCGGATAATACCTTGCATTCAGAAGGAATTCTTGTGGTGGGCACAGGAATGTCACCTAAACAAGGGACTCTCTGTGATCCGACCAGAGGCGAGTCAGATCATAACGACGGATGCCTCAGAACTGGCTTGGGGAGCACACTTCAATGGAAAATGGATTCAAGACACGTGGCCTCCCAGACTACAGCATTTGCATATCAACATGAAGGAGATGCTAGCAGTCCAGTTTGCCCTGTTGGCTTTCAAGGGCCTACTTCAACCAGGACAGGTGTTGATTCGAACAGACAACACTACAGTCATGTGGTACATCAACAAGCAGGGGGGAACCCATTCTTACCCTCTTTGCAGACAGGCAATGATTTTGTGGGAGACTGCTCTAAGTTTGCACATTTCTCTTCAAGCTCGGTTTCTGCCAGGAGCACAGAACTCCCTAGCAGATGTCTTGAGCAGACATATTGTGGACCCCCACGAGTGGAAATTGGATTATCAGGTGTTCCAGCAGTTGACAATGGCTTGGGGAACTCCAAACATAGATCTGTTCGCTTCTCCTCTAAATTTCCAACTACCAAAATTTTGCACAAAGATGTTTCACCCAAAAGCTTGGAAAGTGGATGCTCTATCTTTCAGTTGGAACAACCTTCACGTCTATGCTTTTCCTCCTCTGCCTCTCCTTCCCAAGGTACTCTTGAAAGTCAGGCGGGACAAGCCTTGCATGATTCTAATAGCACCAGATTGGCCACGTCAGCACTGGTATCCTCTGCTGAGGAGTTTAATTCAGGAGCCTCCTTGGCCTTTACCACAGCTTCCTCACTTGTTGTCCCAGTCAAACAGTCATTTGCTCAATGTCAGAGTGCAGTCCCTACATCTAACAGCCTGGCGAATTCTGTTCTAGAGCCTGTGGGATCTCAGCTTCCTCAACAAGTTTTAGATGTTCTATTGGAAGCTAGGCGGCCTAGCACCAGAAAAGTTTATGCTGAAAAATGGAAGAGATTTTTTCTTTGGAGCACAACAAAGGGTTTTGATGTCTCGGGACCTAATTTGAGTTTTACTCTACAGTACCTTACTGACTTACTGGACAAGGGTTTGTCATTTTCCTCTGTGAAGGTTCATGCTGCAGCTATTTCTGCTCACTATGATTGTGACCCCGCTTTATTTTCGCATCCTTTGCTTAAACAATTTCTTAGAGGGGCAAAAAATATAAGACCCCCACGTAGAGCTCGTACTCCTTACTGGGATCTCAATTTTGTGTTGGAGAAGCTTACTCTGCCTCCTTTTGAACCTGCAGCTACGTCTGAATTGAAGTTTTTGTCTTGGAAGACTGCTTTTTTGTTGGCCATCACTTCTGCTAGGAGGTTATCTGAATTGCAGTCTCTCATGGCAGTTGAACCTTTTCTGATATTCCATAAGGATAGAGTTTCTTTGTGTACTAACCCTACTTTTATGCCAAAAGTGTTTTCTAATGTGGCCTTGAACCAGTCTATCCATTTGCCTACTTTTTATGCTGATCCCCAAAATAAAGGGGAAAAAGTCTTGCATTCGTTGGATATCCACAGACAGTTACGTTACTATTTGAGCAGAACTAAGGAGTTCAGATAGACTCAACAGTTATTTGTTTCTTTTGCTTTGAGTTCTCAAGGGAAAGCTGTGTCAAAGCAGACTATTTCAAAGTGGATTGGTAACTGTATTGCTTTTTGTTATTCCCATCATGGGAAGAATGTTCCTGCTGGAATCAGGCCTCATTCCACTAGGGCTACTGCTACATCTACTGCTTTTCTGAGGGGTGTAGCTACTAAAGATATTTTGGAAGCAGCTACTTGGAGTTCAGTTCACACTTTTATCAAGCATTACCATCTCCCTCTTTATTCTAAGTCCAGGGCTGGATTTGCCACTGCAGTCTTACAGGGCATGTTAGCAGCCCCTAATGCCGTTTAGTTTGCCAGCCTCCCTTTTTCCTTTGCTTTGGGATTCTACCCACAGGTTATGACTGCAGCAATGTGAGATGAAGAACATAGTACAGTTTTGTACCTACCATAAATGTAGATGTTTGAGGATCCACATTGCTGCAGTCCTATTTTCCCTCCCTCCTTCCCCTCTGTTGTTGGGGTGGTTATTGTGGTTGTTGTGCCCTTGGGATTATTGTTATTTTTCCCTTTCTGGTTGTTGGGCATTCTATTTTTCTTTTTCTTTTGGGTCTGGCCTTTTCTTTTTAAAGGCATTCTGACATCTGGGGCAAGAAAGACTGAGGATATGACGTCGGTCATGCGCTTAAGTACTACTACGTACTGATGTCAGCTCCGGGCGACCATGACCGACGTCAGCCTAACTCTTTGGTATTCGGGCCGACCGAGGACAGCGGACTACCCACAGGTTATGACTGCAGCAATGTGGATCCTCGAACATCTACATTTATGGTAGGTACAAAACTGTACTTTTTTCAAACCCCAGTTAACTTATCACAATCTGTACGAGATGGAAATTGTGGAGTGTTACAGGGTAGACAGAGACACAAAAAGAACTGTACAACCTCTTTCTTCCTAAACTCAGACCCAGGGCAAACCGAGGGGAACCAATACCAGTGGAGACAAAAGTATGTGTAGCACTTTTGTTTCTGTAGCTAAAATTCTTTCGGAGACTAACAGGGGACATGCTGGGGGTGTCATAGGCATCCACATCCAGGATCCTCCATCCAGTTCCTGCATGCTGTGCTACATCATGCGATTGACCACATATGTTTTCCCCTTACTCCTGAGGACCGGCCCACAATTATGCAAAAGTTCTACCCTGTAGCACACTTCCTGAAGTACAGTGTACCATAGATTGTACACATAAAGAAATCGAGGCACCACCAGTATTACAGAGAAGGATCTACATATATAGAAAGGGTTTCCACTCAATTAATTGCCAAGTCATGTGTAATGCTATCTTGAATGTATATGCTTGAAGCAAAGGTAATTACCACAACTCGCATCTGACACCCTTTCCAACTGTATCAGATGTTCACAAGAGGTGATATCCCACAGGCTCATTTACTGGGGTGTGCAGGTTATGCACTGGAACCGTGGCTGATGATGCCCATCAGAAGTGAGCACACAGATGCTGAAGATTGCTATAACGAGGCACATGCTCATATCAAATATATCATGAGTATATGTTTGGGCTGCTGAAGTCGTGATTCCATTACCTAGGTACATCTGCGGAAGCCCTGCAGTACAGTCCATGTACATGTACTGAACTCTTCACCCTTTATACCACACTTCACATCATTATCCTGAGAAAACATTTTCAGCAAAATCAACAAGGAGAAAGGACACACATCCTACCACCAGTGGCAAGGTCACCACAGTCACACGCAGGTGAGGAGTCAGAAGGGGGGAGCCAGCAGCTGCTGATGTAGGCATACTCAATACACCCTAACATTGGCTAAGAGGCAATGCATAGCACTCACTTACGACCTAAGGGTTAAAACCTTCATCCTACACACGTACATATAGCAACATTGATGCCAGACAATGCTCACAACCTTTAACTACCCATGTAATGGCTGTGTACTCCTAGCATCAGAGAGACTCAGCCCTGAACTAAAACTGTAACAACTGCTGGCTTTACAAGGTAAGTGATGAACCTGGAGTGTTAAAACAGAATTGTGTAATAATACAAATGAACAGCATATCCTTGCATGTTGTTACTTGGTAATGTAAGTAGTAATGTAAGTAAAAGGTGGGTGTTTTGTACAGCAATGACTTTAACATGTGGCAGCAGAGACTTATGTGAATACATGTCTTCTTTATCAAGTAATGGGCCTCATCAAAGATGGACACAGTTGTAACTCTCAAAAGTACCGATGGTCAATGAATGTCCTCAGTTTGGCCTCATACTTTTGTACTGGAATCATTAAAGTGAGGAGTTAGAAAGTAATGAGACACATTTCAGTTTCACACTTCACAGCCCTCAGGATGGGGCGGCTGCAGTGGTGCAGCAGTTAACATTGTTGCCTCACAGCAAGAGGTTCCCTGGTTCAACATGCCTGGGATGACATGCTTGACAAGCCACGCTGCTTCGCAAGGGACGGCTTGCACCTGTCACCCCTGGGATTCCGGATATTGGCTAAGGCTCTTGCCACCCCCATAGTGCCTTTTTTAGGCAAGGCTCAAATTCTAAACCTACCACCCTAGAAAACAAAAATGGGAAGAAACTGAGGGTAATGCTGCTCAATGCCAGAAGTCTAAATCTCAAAATGCACGCACTTGAGGCCCTTCTCAGTATGGAGAACATCGATGTTTGTGCTGTAACTGAAACCTGGTTCAAGGCTCCTGAGAGCACCCCGGCACTATTAGGTTTTACCTCATATCATGCGTTCCGGCCCCAAAACCCGACCACACCACAAAAGGAGGGGTGTATCCATATTCATAAAGGATACCCACACCTCCAGGTTGGTGGCAACGCACTAAGCTGAAACCATCCAGGTGCAACTAACCATAGGCAAAACTGCTCTACAAATTGTAGCATGCTACAGGCCACCCTCTCAAACTCAGGAACCCCACACAGCCTTCCTGAAGACACACTGGAGGGTATAAATGTATCTCCAAACACCATCATATTGGGTGACTTCAACTACCCGAATATAGACTGGGAACATTACTCAAGCCCTAACTTTCTAGCCCAACGGTTCCTGGAGTTCATAAATTCAAATGATATGGAACAGCTAGTCACTGTTCCCACGAGAGGAGAAAATATACTAGATCTCATTGTCACAAACATGGGGACAAAATGCTCCACACCGGAAGTATATCCCTCATTGGTGAGATCTGATCATAAACTAATCTCACTGGAAATCCACATCCCGCCCCCACCCCAAACAAAAAAGACCGTAGTGAAGAACTTCTCTAAAGCAAACTTCACACTACTCAAGACTGGTGTGGTATCCTTCAAGGCCCCTGAGCCAGTGGAAACCACAACCCAAGCTGCGGAAGCCCTTACAAATGCCTTCTATGAACACCTCCAGGACTGCATGGATCAGGCAATCCCAAATAAAACCAAGACTCTTTCCACAAAGGGCAAACGTCCAGTCTGGTGGACCCCAGCCATTAACAAACTTTACAATAAGAGAAGAAAGCTATTACATGATAGAACAAAATCCATAAAAGGGAAGTCACCCCTGATCATTATTAGTAAAAACATACAAGCACTCATAAAATTAACTAAGGCCAATTTTGAGAGAAAATTGCCATGGATTCAAAGGACAATCATAAGGCCTTTTTCAGCTATGTTAGGAACCTGGGTGGAAACTCCCAGATATGCTCAGAATTAGTCCAAAATGATACAAAAATCACTGAACCCACAGACATTGCCAACATACTGGCAGACAGGTTCAGTGCAAACTTCACCCCTCTCCCCTAAAGGAGAGATAACTATCCCAGCCGAGTGTAGCCTCCCGGACATCTCAAATGCGCAGGTGAAAGCTGCTCTCTAAAGCTAAAACACAGCATCAATGGGACCGGATGGTGTCCCCGGCTGTGTGCTACACGAGCTAAATGAGGAATTAAACCTGCACATAAGGCAGCTGTTTAATCTCAGCCTTACCACAGGATACGTGCCCAAGGAGTGGCATACGGCAACTGTGGTCCCACTCCACAAAGGCGGCACCTCACGGACCCTGGTAATTACCCCCATAAGCTTAACAAGTCTAGTCTGCAAAGCTATGGAGAGGATCATAATGGAGCTCATAAACAAAGATATAGGGGACTTGCAGACATTGGACCCGACCCAGTTTGGTTTGTCAAGGGAAGATCATGCCTTTTGAACTTGGTCGACTTCTTGAAACAGTCACCAAGGCCATTGATGAGGAAAGGCAGTCCATACAGCCTACCTTGACCTTGCAAAGGCTTTCACAATACCCCACTCGGGTATTGTAGAAAAACACCAGCTTAAATGTAAACCCATATGTCACAAGATGGGTTGCAAACTGGCTTAAGGACAGAACCCACAGGGTTAGAGTTGCTGGCGCTGTGTCAGACTCCAAGCGGTCACAAGTGGTGTCCCACAGGGTCGGTCCTTGGCCCCTATTGTTTGGCATCTACTTCTCAGAAGTACAGGCCAACATGGGAGGACTTTGGCTGACAAAGTTTGCAGGCGACTGCAAACTGGGCCAGTGGAAAGTGCATCGGACACGGATATCCTTCAGAAGGGACTCACGGAAACAGATAGCTGGTGCCAGAGCCATGGCCTGAAGTTAAACGCCAAAAAATGTATAGTCATACCCTTCGGAAAAACAAGGTAACCCCAAGCTACCATATAGGTGGCAATCCACTAAGCACAGAAGAGGTTATCAGGGACCTGGGGACCCAGGTTGACAGTGGCCTATCTTTTGACACTCACATTGCTAAAGTGGTTAGAAAGATTTTCTACATTGCCCACCTGATCATGAAGGGATTCACATCCAGATCAAGTGAGGTCATTGTTCCCCTGTACTCTTCACTTTTCAGACCAATGATCGAGTACAATGCCCCATTCTGAATGTATCTCACCCGACATCTGCAGCAATTGGAGAGACCCCAAAAGTTCCTCACCAAAAGGATAAAGGGACTCCAAAATCTGTCATATGCTGCCAGATTGAAGAAACTCCAGCTCTATTCAGTCGCATACCGTCTGCTCAGAGGTGACATGTGCCTGACATACAAGGCCATGTCCAACCCGGAATTAATGGACATGCTCCACCTCAAAAATCCAAATCCACCAAAACCACTAGAGCAAGTGACTTAAACCTTAGCACGGATATAAATAGGATGTGCTGGAGGGATAGATTTATCACTCAGAGACTCCCTATGCTGTGGAATAAAATCCCGGTCCATGTGAGGCAGAGCACCTGGCTGACTCTGTTCAAGAGAAATCTAGACCTGTGGATGGGAGATCGTAGGTTTACCCCAGGAATCATCTCTGTGTCACTGCTGGACAGAGGCACAACAAACTAATGGGCACAGTATTTTTTCATATAAGGGGTGGCGTAAGCCACAAAAATTTGGGCTAGGCTTATAAATGCCTTAGGGCAGATAGCCTAGTATAAACCTATGAACCTATGAACTCTTAGTTGGGGTGCCTTCTTGCAGAGTCTGCATGTCCTCCCTTTGTCCTCGTGGGTTTCCTCCAGGATGCTTTAGGTGGATTGGACACACTATATTGACCCTAGGTATGAGTGCGTGCATTTGTGTGCCTTCTGCTTAAGGTTGGGCACCAGCCTGGCAACTCCACACCATAAAAATTCCACTGCCAATTGTTCTGCAGACCGTTGTTCTGCTGTGATAACCCCTAGCTGGAAAAGCCAAAAGGAGAAGAAGACGACTTCACAGCCCTCAGAAGATTCTTAAAAATACTGATACAAAAAACTGTTTTGATTCTAACTTTCTAAGACCAAAATATGTCAGAAGCACAATTAGCAAAACAACATCACAAACATGAGTATACTAAGCACTAAGTCAGCTATCCACCCTGAGCACAGAAACAAATCTTGTG
>NW_025050943.1:0-13569 GCF_019279795.1 Protopterus annectens
GTGACCTTTTTTAAAGGGGGAATTTTATCAAAGAGAAGCTGCAGGGCCATAAGCCTCTTAAATAACTGGCCTTGACCCAAGTACTTAAAACAGAACTAAGACACTTTTAGAATAACAGACAGAAAAAACTTCAACCAGTAATTCCTATCTCAGAAGTGTGTGTAAGATACCTCTCCTGCCAAAAGAGTGTAGTCCTACAAACCTTCCTTATGTAAGACTAGTCTGGAAGCTCTAAGTGCTTAGTTTTTCCTCAAAACTAAGAGGCCTAGGCCAACAGGTACAACATAATCAGGTTACTAACAAGCACTAATAAATGCATATGATTGAATGCAACTGAAACACTTTAAGAATGTTCAGCAAAAACTACAGCAAAGTAGGAAGAATCACAAATCCAGTAAGAGCAGCTGATAAAGTAATTTTGGTAAGTACCTAAGGAAGGAGAAAGCAGAGGATAATACAAGTTTAACACAATAAGTGCACTCTTAGTTGATTCCCCAGCGATTAAAAAGAATGAGATGATGACATGGGCTGGGACAAGGTCAAAATCTGATTTATAGTAGGGACAGGCAAACTCAAAAGCCATCATGTCTAGTACAACACCAGCAGGCAGGGCGGGTAGGAACAATTAAATTCAGACAGAGATTAACAATAGTACATCACAAAGTCAAACAAGCACCATGAAGCAAATAAAGATGCCACTCAAATATTTGTAGTTAAATGAAGAATGCTATTCCTCAACTCCTCCCAATTAATTGAAGGATGTTATTCACTGTCTGCAAAATAATTATTTTCTAACTTTTCTAAGTGACCATAGCGCACATCCTTACAGCCCAAATAGAGTAAAACTAAAACAAAAAAAAAAAAGGAAAATAAGAAAAAGATAAAAAATAGAAGTAAATCCAAACCCTTTGAATGAATAACTTCAATCCAAGAACAAATGCAGACAGAGATCAGCAATAGTCAGGCACAGAATAGCAAGTCGTTACACTACAGCTAACAAAGATCTCACTAAGTATGTAGTTAAATGAGGAATGCTATTATTCAGCTTCTCCCACTCAATTAGCTAGATGTTGTTCACTGTCTGCAAAATAATTATTTTCTAACTTTTCTAACTGTCTGTAGCTCCAGACATCTTAAATCTCCAAAAAGAACAAAAAACTTCTAAAACAAAAATAAAACAAAATGCAAAATAAAAAAGAAAAAATAAAAGTTACCAAAACCTTAAATGAATGCACTTCAATCCAAAATCAAATGCAGATAGTGATCAGCAATAGTCAGGCAAGAAAACAACAAGTCAAACAAGTACCTACTATGAAAACTCATACAATGTTACTGTCTAATGTTCCCCTGGGATTCAGCTTAGCTTAGCCGTGCAGGAATCATTCCTGTTCAGGCATGGCAGTCGTACCATGCATACTTATGAAGGCACACTAAGACACAACTGCCATGCTCTTAAAACCAGCAGACATGGTTCCTTGTATGTAAGCATTACAGTGGGTGTGTCTGAGGAGAGGAGAGCTCTCACAATAAACACTCCCCCTGTGACTCCAGAATTGCCTTTCAGCAATTAAAATGAGCAAGAATGCTCTTTTAACACCCCCAACCTGTCAAGATAACAAGACTGTGGTCAAGGCATAAGGGACAATGCAGCCTCCCTACCACAAGCATACCTACCTCAACTGTACAGATTTTTTGCAGAATGTCCAGATTTTTTGCCTCATATTTTGGTGTGCCCTCTAAAAATCTGTGTACCTTTCTGGCAAATAGCCAGAGAGGATTGAAGTCACAACAATGACGGTAAACATTTATTTAAGACTCCACATCCTTCAGAAAATTTATGCTAATGTAAAACCTATTATTCTATCAACTTTTTAGAGTTTGTAAGCTACCAAGCCAAAAGTTATTAGGATAACACAGGTAGCTTACAAGCACAAGGCACACACCTTCCAACCCATCAGAGTAAGGAATGTGAGCCAAAGCTTCTGCAAAAGGGACAATTGTTCCACAAAGCCAAGAGAAGGATTGATAAAATGACAGGTTCAGCATTAGCAAGGATATTCTGAAGAATTTATAGATAAAATAGCACAACAAAACCTTTTTTTTTTTATAAATGCGATAAAGTTTAAAAGCATAGCTGCATGGGTGTGCCGGTGATTAGCTGGCTACACTTAGTCCAGCTTAACAGCACAAGAAAGTTAAATAGCATCAGACAGCCTATTTAAGCAGTATTGCAATAGTGTAGTGGTTAGAGTGTGTATATTTTGCAAGCATATGTTTCCTGGTCTCGATCCCCCACTGTAAACCAATTTACATGTAGAAAGCACTACATAAACTTTTTTTTTTATTATTAGCTACTAAATAACATACATTTGTTAACCAGGATTTACTGCATTAGGTCCAGATGTGAGGTGTCAGTTTAATAAAGTTGTGAAACCCCATATAAAACACAAGTGCCTCATACAGTATAGTTACACATGAATAAAATGTAATGAAAGCACATTGGGGGATACCTTAGGGACAGCAAAACAAATTTATAAATATGTAATGAATGATGAATCAATGCCATACAGCAGAGAAGTCTATAAAATGAAAAATAAGCAATGCTAAGCATATGCACAGCTCTGCTTTACCAGGTGTAAGCATTGTGTAAATATGACTGCTAAGCAAGGAGTAGCCCATGTAAGTGGATTTGCTCATCGGTAAGCAATGCTGAACCTGTCCCTTTAAGCACTGCCAACCTTAGCTAAGCAGGTTTGCCCATACCTTAGCTTAGCCCAGCATATTCAAAACAGACCAATCATGGCAAAGGGTGGAAAAATGGCCATATTTAAACCCCCACAGGCAGGAATACAGCTCATAACTGGTTGCAGCTTCCCACTGGAGCAGGATGTCAGGAGTCAGTGAGGGCATACACATCCATGTGCAGCGCTGGGGCATACAGGAGTCCAAGGTCATGGAAGGACTCCTGGTACAAAATCATGAAGAGAGACTGCTGCTGGGTCAGTACCAAAGCTCCCAATATAAGGCAGAAGCTTGAGACCATCTCAAGCTGCATTGATCTCACCCAGTGCCACTGGTACATCCCTTGGACTGTTGAGCAGGTCTGGCACACCACTATGCCGACTTGGAAGTGGAGAAAGAGGGAGCTATTGGATGACTGGGTCCAAGAAGAAGGTAGTGGTAAGTGATGTCCCAGCAGTGTGTAAGTACTCATACTAATAGGAACTAAGGTTTACTTGGGTGGCACGCATGTCAGGGGTAATCCCATGGGCTAGACTTGTAAAGGCCCGGGAGCCATTAGCCTAGTACACACATACACACCTATAACTGTTTACTAAATGTCTAGCCTGTGTGTATATGATGGATAGGGTACATGCCTAAATATTTCTCTATTTCCCTTATGCTGCAGCTGAGTGGGCTGTGAATCAGGAAGCCCAGGCTAGTAGGCTGCAAAGGCTGCATCATGCCGAGGCTGGTGGAGTAACAATCCTGCTTGCCCAGCCGAGTAGTCATTCCAAATAAATATAAAGTAGTAGAGAGAGTCATCTGGCAGTACAAAAACTGTTGTATGGGTTGTACTGAATAAACCAGACAATATGACAGTACTAGTCCCATACAGGTCATATTTAAATAAAACTGTAACTACCTGGCAATAAAGCTTTAAATCCTGGACTGGTTGTGTTTGCTCTGGTATTGTATGGCATTTATTGTTGCATTCTCTGAATAGTAATGTGTTAACCACTGTCACCCACACTGTGCTACATAAAAAATGTCTAGGAATGTCTGTATAAGACTGTTGTAAGTACAAGATCAACCAAGAGAGACTTAGACAGAAAACACTGAAAAAATAAACAGTAATATCCAAATAGCACACTCTGCTGTGACTTAAATTATTGTATTTTTAGCAGACACAGCCATGGTTTGAATGCTGGGAGTGGTAGTAAGCTGTATGCATAATCATACCTCTCAACTGTACAAATAGGTTCATAGGTTCATAGGTTCGTACTAGGCTATCTGCCCTAGGGCATTTATAAGCCTAGCCAGAGTGTATGTGGCTTACACCACCCCTTAGGATGAGAATACTATGCCCTTTTAGCGTTTAGTTTACTATGCCTCTGTTTAGTAGTGACACAGAGATGACCCCCGAGGTAAACCTACTATCTCCCATCCACTCGTCGAGATTTCTCTTGAATAGAGTCAGTGAGGGGCTCTGCCTAACATGGACTGGGATTCTGTTCCAGAGTGTAGGAAGCCTCTGGGTTATGAAGCTGTCCCTCCAGCACGTTCTATTTATTTCTGTGTTGAGGTTTAAGTCACTTGTTCTGGTGGCTCTGATGGATTTGGATTTTCTAAGGTGGAGCATGTCCATTAATTCAGGATTGGACATGGCCTTGTCATGCGTCAGGCACAGATCACCTCTGAGTAGGCGGTATCTCGGACTGAATAGAGCTGGAGTTTTTCAGTCGTGGGCAGCATATGACATATGTTTAAGACCCTCTATCCTCTTGGTGAGGACTTTTGGGGTCTTTCCAACTGCTGCAGGTGTGGGGTGAGATACATCCCAAATGGGGCATTGTACTCAATCATTGGCCTGATAAGAGAAGAGTACAGGGACACAATGACCTCTCTTGATCTAGATGTGAAACCCTTCATGATAAGGTGGGCAATATAGAAGGTCTTCCTAACCACTTTGGCAATGTGAGTGTCAAATGAGAGGTTACTGTCAACCTGGGTCCCTAGGTCCCTGATTACCTCTTCGTGACTTAATGGATTACACAGCCTATGTGGTAATTTGTGGGGTACCTTATTTTTCCCAAAGGGTATGACTATACATTTTTGGCATTCAGCTTAAGGTCGGCTCTGGGCACCAATTATCCATTTCTATGGGGAGGCCTCTCTGAAGGATGTTTGTGTCCGCTGGGAGTATCAATTATGGCGCCCAGTTTGCAGTCATCTCGCGAACTTTGTCCTTCCCTGACAAATATCCTCCTATGTTTGCCTGTACCTCGAGGAAAAATAAATGCCGAACAAGAGGGTTCCCAGGACTGAGCCCTGTGGGACACCGGGCTTGACTGGCTTAGGGAGTCTGACATAGCTCCAGCAACTCTGACCCTGTGGGTTCTGTCCTTGAGAGCCAGTTTTGCAACCCATCTTGTGACATATGAGTTTATATTTAAGCTGGTGAGTTTGTCTATGATGCCCGAGTGGGGTATTGTGTCAAAGGCTTTTGCAAGGTCAAGGTAAGGCTGTGGCTGAACTGCCTTGCTTGCCCTCATCAATGGCCTTAGTGACTTCTGTTGTTTCAAAAAAGTAGACCAAGTTCAAAAGGCAGGATCTGCCCTTGTCAAAGCAACCAAATTGGGTAGGATCCAATGTCTGTAGGTCCCCAATGTCTTTGTTTATGAGGGATTCCATAATGATCCTCTCCATGGCTTTGCAGACCAGGCTCGAGTAGAAGCTTATGGGAGGCGGTAATTTCAGGCAGAGTCCGTTAGAAGAAGCACTGTCTTTGTGAAGAGTGGGACCACTGTTGCGTCTACGCGCCGTATCGTTACACTCTTTGGAGTATCGCATTAATATCCTGTAGTAAGGCTTAAGATTAAACAGCAGCCTTATGTGTAGGGTTTAGTTCCTCTTGGAGTTCATGTAGCACACACCATCCGTCCCATTGATGCTGTGTTTTTAGCTTTAGAGAGGCGGCTCTCACCTGGGCATCTGAGATGTTAGGAGGCTACACTCTGCTGGGATGGTTATTTCTCCCTTTCGCACACACACACTGGGGGGGAGAAATTTGCACTGAACCTGTCTGCCAGAATGTTGGCAATGTCAGTGGGTTCAGTGTATTTTGGTCTCTGTCATTTTGGACTAACTCTCTGAGCATATCTGGGAGTTCTTCCACCCAGGTTTCTAACGCATAGCTAAAGAAGGCCTTGTGGGATTGTCTTTGTGTCTTTTGGCGCAGATTTTTTCTCTCAAAGTTGGCCTTGGATGATTTTATGAGTGATGCGTAGTTTTTTTGCTGAGTGCACTGATCAGAGATGCCTTCCCTTTTAGGGATTTTGCTCTGTCATGTAGTAGCTTCCTCCTCCTGTTGTAAAAGTTGTTTATGTCTGGGGTCCACCAGACTGGAGCCTGCCTTTGGGGAACGAGGTCTTGGTTTTATTTGGGATTGCATGATCCATGCATTCTTGAAGGTGCCCATAGAAGGCATTTGCAAAGATTCAGCAGTGTGGGTTGTGGAGCTTTCCACTGGCCCAGGGGCCTTGAAAGATACCACTTCAGTCTTAAGAAGTGTGAAGTTTGCTTTTGAAAAGTTCTTAACTGTGGTTTTTTGTGCAGGGGGTGGGGGAGGGATGTGGATTTCCAGTGAGATTAATTTATGGTCTGATCTTACCAAAGAGGGATGTACTTCGGTGTGGAGCATTTTGTCCCCATGTTTGTGATGATCAGGGACCAGTAGTATATTGTCTCCTCTTGTGGGAATGGTGACTAGTTGTTCCATTGCATTTGAGTTTATGAATTCTAGGAACCTTTGGGCTAGGGTGTTGGGGCTTGAGTAATGTTCCCAGTCTATGTTTGGGTAGTTGAAGTCTTCCAAAATGATGGTATTTGGAGAGACATTCATACTCTCCAGTGTCTTCAGGAAGGCTGTTTGTGGTTCCTGAGTTTAAGAGGGTGGTCTGTAGCATGCTACAAACTGTAAGGCAGTTTTGCCTATGGTTAGTTGCACCTGGATAGTCTCCGATGCTTGAGGCGCTGCTACCAACCTGGAGGTGTGGGTATCTTTGATGAAAATGGATACTTCCCCTCCTTTTGTGGTTCAATCCAAGTTTTAGGGCCGGAAAGCATGATATGAGGTAAAACCTGATAGTGCTGGGGTGCTCTCAGGAGCCTTGAACCAGGTTTCAGTCACTGCACAGACATCGATGTTCTCCATACTGAGGAGGGGCTTGAGGGCTGCATTTGAGGCTTTAGTCTTCTGGCATTGAGCAGCATTACCCTTAGTTTTTCCACTTGTGGTTTTTCTAGGGAGGTAGGTAGGTTTGTCATTTGAGCCTTGCCTAAAAAAGGCACTATGGGGTGGCAAGAGCCTTGGACAATATCCAGAAGTCAGGGGTGACAGGTGCAAGCCATCCTAATGCTTACCAGCGTGGCTTGTCAAGCATGTCATCCCAAGCAGACAGACACTGGATCCCCTTAGAATGACACCAGTAATTAAGCCACCTGTTAAACTGATCATTTTGTCTTTGTAATGTGGCATTATTCTTGGTGAGGTAAAGGGTAAGTATGCTGCTCCAGGGTCAGGGTCATACCGGCCTGGGCTACATAATCCAGAGAGCTCCTCTATGTCTCTTTCATGTAGTCCAGGGAGGTATCGTCTCAGGTCATTCACACGGCATGTACAATGGCTGAGTCATTTTTGTACTTTGCTTTGGGTGACCTGAGGTCGCTGCGTTATGCCGGCGCTATATGATTCTAGATCCCGACAGGCAGCTTACTGTGACCCTCTCCTTGTTCAGTCTGGTGAGCGGACGCCAGTGTGCTGCCTGACTATGGAGTCACCTATTACAAGTGTGTCTGGCATGTTGTTTGGCCTTAAGGGCTGTGTCTGTTTAGCACACTGACTTTGTGAACTATGTGTTGCATAATGCTATGTCTTGAGGTGGCTGTTGCTTGGGTGTGTGTGGCAATGTCTGCTTTGGGAGGCCTCTGTTGTTTTGGTAGATTTTTAATCAGGCATACCCGGGGAAGTATGTTTTTGTGTGTTTATGTGTTTGGTTTGCAGTTGTGATAGTTCTATGTGAGACTGGGTTTGTGGTGTGCGTGATTACCTGTTTAAGAATGTCCAGATAATTGGCCCATATTTTCTGCCTGTTCCTCTGTCCCCCTGGCATATCAGTGGGATGATCTCAGAATTGTAATCACGAAATAATGAAATACATTTGATTTTCAGACCTCAAAATTTCCAGAAAATATATATTAAAACAAACCCTCTCACTCTAGCAATTCTCCAAGTTTATGACAGCAATATTCAAAACATATCCCTATTTGTACCTTATCCAGAGTATGTGCATTAAGAGATTGAGATGTATGTGCATAATTTTAACTGGAATCTGGGAATATGTGTAGAAACAGTCAGGTAGTGTTGACAAACATTCCCTCCACAGGTCTGTTAGATAAGAAACTGTGTCTGCCAATGAAGATTTAAATTCTGGACTGGTAGTGTTTAATCTGCTATAGTATGGTCTGACATGTATTATTCAGTAACATCTGATATCAGAATAGTACTGTTGTGTCAACCACTGTTTCTCACACTGTGTTACATAAAAATATGTGTAGGAATGTCTGTATAAGACTGTTGTAATTACAAGGTAAGATTGCACAACCAAGAGAGACGTAGAAAGAAAACACTGAAAAAATAGACAGAAATATTCAAATAGCACACTCTGCTGCAACTTAAATTATTGCATTTTTAGCAGACACACCCATGGTTCGAATCTTGGGAGTAGTAGTAAGCTGTATGCATAATCATACTTCTCAACTGTACAGATTTTTCAGAATGCCCAATTAATTGGCTCATATGTTCTGCCTGTTCCTCTGTCCCCCTGACCAATCAGTGGGATGATCTCAGCATTGTAATCCTGAAATAATGACATACATTTGATTTTCAGACCTCAAAACCTTCAGAAAATGTATATTAAAGCAAATCATGTCACTCTGTCAACCCTCCAAGTTTTTGACAGCAATATTCAAAACATGTCCCTATTTGTACCCTCATGTTGTCAAGCTTTGTCCAGAGTGTGTGCATTAAGAGACTGAGAGGTATGTGCATAATATTAACTGAAATTGTATTTTTAGCAGACACAGCCATGGTTCGAATCCTGGGAGTGGTAGTAAGCTGTATGCATAACCATGTCCCTCAACTGTACACATTTTTTCAGAATGTCCAGATAATTGGCTCATATTTTCTGCCTGTTCCTCTGTCCCCCTGGCAAAACAGTAGGATGATCTCAGAACTACAGTCACTAAATAATTAAATACATTTGATTTTCAGACCTCAAAAGCTTCAGAAAATGTATATTAAAACAAATCCTGTCACTAGCAACTCTCCAAGTTTATGAGAGCAATACTCAAAATATGTCCTTATTTGTACCCCTATGTTGTCAAGCTTTATCCAGAGTGTGTACATTAAGAGATTGAGAGATATGTGCATAATCTGAACTCGGAATCTGGGAATATGTGTAGAAACAGTCAGGTAGTGTTAACAAACATTCCCTCCACAGCTCTGCCAGGTAAGAGATGTAGAATTTAGCTATAAGACAGTTGAAGTATACACTGTATGCAAACATACCACTGCCCAAACCAAGGCTATAGGGTATTGTAATAATACCTGTACCTTAATGATTAGAGCAATGATCATTAAAGTTGTGAGCACTACAAGGATATATAAGTTGTTAATTATTATCCCCCCACCATATCTGCAACAGAAATCTAAATACACAAATCAATGGGTATGTTTACACCAAACCTACTGTTGGGACATATGTCCTATTGTTCAATAAATATTGAAATGTGTTTCTATTAATGTTCCATGTTGAAATACTATCATTGGTGGCCTGTTGCTATCAATGTAGTTCTGGCAGGCTGCCATTGCAATGGCTACTTTAATAGTTTCATATATGCATGTTCTGTTTGCTATGCAACTTCTTCCAAATCTGGTGTTGTTTCAGTTAATGGGAATATCTGTGCATGCTGTTATAACTAATCCTGGATTGTGGTGACTATTACTAACTCACATATGTTTTAAAAACTGCAACACCATAGCACCTTGCATGTGGGAAGACCCTGTCCCAGTAGACCCACATATCCACACCAAGATCTGGCCATGACACTGGGTCCCAGCATGCCTGGGATCCACCTCTAGACCCTCCCTCATCCAATGGTCCTGTACCACCTTCCCCAGGTGGAACCACCTCAGGGATGGGGCTCGCCTCCCAGTGAGCAGCTGCAGACAGGATCCTATCACCCCAAAGTCAGGGTTTGTGGATTGCGCGTAGCGAAGTAGCTCTGAAGGAAGTTTGGAGATCTGCTACAGCATGTTTAGGGCCACTTGGTGCATTTGAAGGGGTCAGTCTGCCTCATCATGCTTCCAGCCCCTCAGCACAGCCACGCACCTTCAGGGCCGTGAAGGTGCAGTGGTGACTGCCCATGGGTTGGGACCTCAGTCCCACTGTTTCCATTTGCTGGCTCATGGACTTCTGATTTTTCAAACAACCCTCCCCATCCAAGGTGTGTTTACCCCCCACATATATCATATACCAGCACTGTATGCTGTCTTGTTTGTCATCCTACCCAACCTACCTCCCCAAATATACCTACTATCCTTTCCAAGCATCCCAGTCTCACCTTAAAAAAAAAAAAAAAAAAAAAAGGGAAATCTATTCACAAAAAAAAAAAAAATTGCCACATACATAGCTGTCCATTTTGCACATGTGTCCACTGGACACATGTAATCTGGTCTAAATGCCTTCACAACACATTATTGCGTGTTTGCCCTCACCCCTCTCTCAGGGGTCACTGTCCAAATCTACCTTCAAATTCAGTACATATGCACAGCTGTTCTGTAAAAGAAATGAAAAGCTATGGAGCTTCCCTACACCTGTGCTGCACATCCTTGGCTACTTTCCCTATTGTTTCTTTCTCCTCTGCCTGCCCCTTTTTCACCACTTTCCTATCATCCCTTTTTTTCTTTCTTTTAAATAAATTACCATGGGGGTAAGCAGGAGTAAGGACTTTGAAGTAGTAGTAAAGTGTGGTTTTAAGCCCCGTTTGCGCGGCAGCAAGCAAATGACTCACACACAGGATTAAGCACTGTCAGGCTAACTAGTCTGTAAGTTTATTTAACGAGGAAGTTGGCATTGATTACCACTTTGCAAACCCACGCAAACCTGCTTACAACTGCTTGAAAGTGCCTTGATCACACTGTATCCAACAGCCCTTGTTCAGTCCAGCAACAAAATAACCAGCCCTTGTGGGTAGGTCCTGGAACCCTAGGACACTACACACCATAGCCACAGTTATTTACTACTAAGGCATTTAACACATACAAAATACTGATGTTTTCTCAAACATATTAAGCAGCACAGTCTTTCAACAGTAGGGAAAATGTATGTATATATGTATATGTATGTATGTATGTATGTATGTATGTATGTGTGTGTGTGTGTGTGTATATATATTTATATATATATATATATATATATATATATATATATATATATATATATATATATATATATGTATATATATATATAGAATACATGCATTTGGTCCAAATGCCGAACAGCTGTTTTTCTGAATCTAATGTAATGTAGAGTCTAAACTCGTGGAGGTGCTAATGCTCATAATATCATGAGCAACTCTCGGACTAGAAATTCGGCTGCGCAAGCGCTGCGCAGCAAAGTGAAGCCGCTACCATGGGTCAAGAGGGGGAATATTAGTCTTGGCCGCATCTCGTGCGGCATTAGGTCCAGGGGTCACTCAGGGGTTTTTGCACTGTTTTGGTGTTTGTAGCGTTGGTACTCTGCCATTTGACCAAATGCATGTATTCCTTTGTATATATATATATATATATATATATATATATATATATATATATATATATATATATATATATATATATATATATACTGTATTTGCACATTGGATCCACACTCTGAACCTCTCAGAGCAAAACATCTGAAAAAAGGCACTGTTAATGGGGGGTGACGGAGCCCAAAATAGGGATCACTTGTAATTATTGCCATTAGCCCTTCCTTCCCGCGAGCTGAACTGATCTGCCTTGCAACACAACAAAACTAGGCCCACAGGATTTCTCAGCCACTAGTGCTATTTGCCTTTTCCACAGCTGTTCCATCTGCCTTGTAAATACAACAACCAGCACTTGCAAGCTTTGAACCCAGGACCCCAATACGAGTAAAGCCACATCGTGCTAACAGTAAGCCATTTCTAGCTGCAAGAGATGTCATGATGATTTCTCTAACATATCATGCAGAATAGTCATTCGCCATAAGGAATGTACAATGTGGGAAGTTACTTACCCATTCCAATGAGACATACACATGCACACAAATATATATACACACGCATATACACATATAAATATATAACTACTATAGATGCATGTATAAAAAAGAGTATATAGATAGAGGGTGTACAGCATATCAAACAGCCATTATTCCTACAGTTGCTAATTTCTTCAAAATGGCCAGTTTTGACTTTTCCAAATGAGAATTATTGCATGAAACATATACCCACATACAATGCAAAGGATATGACACCCGCAGAAGTAAGTTTGTATACATAGAAATGTCATGGTACCACTTTCAGGTTTTATGCCATTTTACAGCAGTTAGGTGTTTGAAATACATAATGACTTATTAATGCAACCTCAAGCAAAACATATGATACAGTAATCTGCAAACATAAAGTACTATGTCTAGGCTAAATCCTTCCAAGTAGTGCAACAGTAAAAACACACTTGCCTTGATGATAAGAATCAATCAACACTTACTTATATAGATGTATATTCAGCAGCCTCCATTTACACTCTGTGTACTCAACCCCTAGGGAAAAGTATTAGTTGTCACAATGTAGGGTTTATATCAGCATCTCTAATGCTGACAATATTGAATCTGATATATTGTCGTGTCTCGAGAATAAAAGCGCACAATATATAGTAAACGGAAATCTCCATAAGGGGAGCCTTCCGCTTACATCAACGTAGTGCAGTCTTGGAGATGGTATATTTAAGTAGCTAAAGTGAGAGGGGGTTTTTCCCCCCTGCCTACACCCATTAGTTTTTTTTGGGGTTGTTATTTGATGTCAAGCTTTCAAAATTTAATAGGTCGCATCATTTCAGTTCAATGGTAGTGATTCGACTCATTCTAAATTTTTTGAAATGTTGATATAGACCCAAAATGTATCTGTTAAGCATAACAATGCGTTTAACTTAAACATCACTTTCAATTCTGACTGGACACATCACCCTAACAAAACAGAACTGTGTGTAAGACAATAAGTCGCAGCCTAACAATGTCTCTCATGGTGAAATGTATGAAAATGTGCACCACTGATATCCCTCACATGTTGTAACAGCCTAGGTTAAAAACATTTAATACCCCCTCCCATAAAGTAAGTCTTACAAGGGCATATATAACAGTGTTCTCCAAACACTGTTCTCTGACTGTACAAGGTCACACAGGTTTTGTCCAGTTGCAGCCCCTCATATATATGGGATCCTTGCACCCCAATTTGTGGGAGTACACACATCACTGGAATGAGATCAGGAATGCTAGCACTAAATAATGAAAGGCCACACTGAACAACCTTACTGCATGACAATTCCTGGACAAAGCCTGGTATATAGGTGGACAGAGGCTGAAACACAGGGCCATATTTTAAAATTCTTGCTGTTATACACTGTGAAGTTGGGTTATTTTACAGGATTGTTTGCAATATACCCTTACTCAGGAATATGAGGTCAGAAACACAAATGGATGTTGGGCC
>NW_025050944.1:0-4184 GCF_019279795.1 Protopterus annectens
CATGTTAACCCATGTCAAGCGGGAAATGCTAAAAACATAGTTTTACAATAACAAGGTCATAACTGACAGACTGGGCCACAGGATACAAACAATCAACAGTAAGAATGCAGATGTATAGTTCAGCAGCCTCTATCTACACTCTGTACACAACTAAAGACTAGTTAACACAATGGATGTATCTGTTACATGACAAGGCATAACTGACACCATCACAATCACACTGACAAACAGAACAGTCTGTATGGCAGGAGGCAATAGGCCTGCATTTACCCAAGGTGGGCTGTATGGTAATGCACATCCAGATACCTTAAAGCAGCGTACCTCTGATACCCCCACATGTTGTAATAGCCTAGGTTAGTTAAAGTGCATCCCCCCTAGACTCAATACAGGCCATATACCACTGTTACATACACTGGCCTCTGGAGTGCATAAGCACAAATGTATTGTGTAGGTGAAGTCCACACATATAGGGCCCCAACCCCCACAGTATGTTGGGGACACAACAGCAGTGGACTGATGGCAGGAATGCAACATGACATACTCACAGCCTACGAAAAACCCCCTGACAGCATGTCATATGTGCAAAGCCTGGTATGTAGGTGGAGGACAGAGGCTGGAACACAGGCCCATATTTGTAAAACATATGTGTAAAACTGTTGTCATACACTAAGCAAGTCACTGGTGTTACAAGATAGTCTGCAACATACCCTTAGTCAGGAATATGAAGTTAGAAACAGAAATGGATTTAGCCATGAACTGATGGCACTCAACACGCACACTGCCAGTAATATATCTGACACAAGACCTGTGTGGTGGACAGACAAAACATAATAGGCACACCTTTGGCCATCAAGAGGATAGGCCCACAGTTGAGAGCTATGCAGACAGACTGCATTCCAAGTTAAACTAGTATGTGCACACAAACCCTGTAACACCAGTGCTATATAATGCATACAACAACTCTACTCACACTCTGTCTGCAATTCTGGAACCTCCTACAAATATGTAGCTGGCCTGAGTGTGCAGGTTATCCTGTAAGAGGTACTGCTACCTGCTGTCTGTAACACTGGTGCCCACACACAGGAAGGATGTCCATCATACAGGAGAGTAAAGGGACCACACCCACATGATGTAGGGATTTATAGCAGGTGGTTTTCATGACAGTGGTAATTGGAAGTACTACACCATGCAGGTAGCAAGTGGAGGACACTGATTGGTGCAGAGGCCATCACCTGATCATGTGCATCACCAACAAAATCCATGCTGCAATCTATGCAAAGAGCTCATCCATTTACGGGAGAAAACTGAGAGAGAGAGAGAGAAAAAAAAACAGAGAGTGTGGCAAAAGAAAAATAAAAGAAATACCAAACATCTAGAAGTCTATCCCAGAACAGGTATGTGAAGTATATATGTATGTAATTGACCATAGTACTTGGTCCATAATAATGGGATAGATGATTGGAATGTTTAAAAGTGCCTTCAGTGTTGTTGTAATGATGTTCAGCTGAACAACTGTTAGGACAATAGAGTCCGTCCCTGTGGGTAGTGGGCATACCTCAACCTGCAGATCAGCACTGACTAAGATGTAAGCCATCATAGTGTTGTTGTGTAATGGGAAGTATGTATATTACTGGCAATAGCTGGAGGTGGAAGTAATGCCATTACGTTGGACACGTGGGATCCACAGCCCAACCTTTCCAGGCTACCCAGGTTGATCTGTATTCTAGCATGCAAATGCCATATGTGTGTAATAGGGTTACCTGCAATCTGGTACATATACCCCCCAATGTCAGGGTTTGTCCATATGTGGCACCTGTCTGTGTTGTAGCAAGGCAGAACAGTCCAGCTGTGCAGGAAGGTGTTGTGAGATTGCCTGATGTCTGAATGTACCCCCATATAGGTATGCATATGTTTTTCATAAAAATACACACACACAAAATATATATATATATATATATATATATATATATATATATATATATATATATATATATATATATATATATATATATATATATATATATATATATATATATATATATATCACATATATGTCACAAATATACAGATACCATGTGTAAAATATATATACATATATACATCACATATATCTACACATATATAGATAATACCTATATGCACATGTCTACATGTATACAAACATATTTTATGTAAATACATGTCCCTATATTACTCCTCAGTGCTGCATGCATGTGTGAAAACACATAATATACACAGATATCTACAGCTGTCAGTGTGTGCAACATGGATGGTATGTCACATGTGAACCTTGTTGGGACCACATTGCCCTTGTTTGAAGTATGGAATAATTGGAAGTATGCAGGTATAGTTGTGGAGGTGGTCAGGGTTGGTAGTATAGAGGACAGTCTACAGGAGTGGTATGTGACACATGTTGTGGGTGAACACCCTGGATGGTGTGTGTGGTCTGTGATGTGGATTCCCCATCGGCCCAATATGGACACAATTGGAGCAAGCCTCCCACCGACTGCTACTCACAACAGCAATCCACTTCCTAACGATGCCTGTCCTGGACACTGAGCAGTGGGAGCATGTCGGCCCTGTGAATGTGTACTGGGTGCCTCAGAGTGATGTAGCACATCCCACATGTGTCTGTAGAGCCTGTTATGGAACAGACCCTGGACCCCTCGGGGGACAGAACTGTCTGTTTGCCCCGGGGGACAACATCCCTGGGTTGGTTCCACCTAAAGTATTGCTGGACCAGTAAGGAGGCCCCAGGGTGGGACACACATGTGATGTGGCCGGTAACATGGGCAGATGGTTTGGAGGTGGTTCTGCTGGCAATAGAAATATACATGCTATTGTGTCACTGTTATAGAACATATGTTGGTAGTAATAGTCTACAAATCCCAGAACATGCCCAACAGCATGCATAGATATCCCCAATAACACAGAATGTCAGATGTGCAGCAAAAACAGCATACCACAGGCATATATGGAACCATAGTGGCCCAAATGGCATGCAGGTGAATAGTCTGTAACAGGCCAGCAATGATAGTGTCCAGGAACATGGCTACAAACACATAGCAAAAAGTGGTACAATACAATATCTGTCCACAGGTAAGCGTAGCCATACCTAATGAGTTGTGTGTACAGTTTGTTGTCATATGGTGGGGGTGACAGAGATGTGTATTAAGAACTGTGGTAACCTTGCTGTATGAGTTGCTCAGACCTGTTTCCATCTTTATGTCTTTCGGGAAAGATGTCACCATCTTTTTCAGCTGCTGAAAAAGGGTTCTAACCATTTTAAACCAGCACTATCTTTCCCGTTTGGCCGGGCTGCCCTGATCAGCAGGGTGGGCCACCCTGTGGAATCCCAGTCCACAGGGTCAATGATTTGTGCCCCTTATGAGCAGGTCTGGCATCATTGTTCTGACCTGCTTCTCAATGCCCCGGTGCTGCTGCAGTCTGGGGGGTCACCTCCCCGGGGGGGGATGCCATCCATCCCCTGAATTTTGGAGGAGCCCCGGCCAGCTTGTGGCACCTGCCCATTGGCCACACCAACCCCGAACCTTGTGAGTGGGGGCCACCACTGGCTGAGGGGTGCAGGTAAGGCCACAGGGCACATCTGTAGACCACTGTTGCATATGCATCCACATTTCAGGTAGATCATGCATATCTGACATGTCATAGATATATTTTGTTGCTGCATAGTAGTGATAAACAGATGTCCCTATGTGGTAGTATTGTGGAAATGTACTGTTGATGTATTGTAATACTGCACCCACCCTGTAGCACTACAGGGGACTGATGCATCTTCCCCCCTTATGTAGGTCCCTCTGGGATACCACCAAGGGCAGCCTGTAGCTGGTGAGTATGGTTTATGTAGATGCTTGCCATACACGGGATGTAAAGGTTATTCCATGCACACATCTAACAACCTACCCCGAATGCATGCTTTCATGTGTTTTTTTGCTGTGAAATGCACAGCATCACAGGGGTGACCATGATGGGGGATTGGAAGGGTATGTCAGACACTGCATGATAACTAACATCCTGTCATTGGGAATGTGTCCACAGCGGGTAACATAATGGTGGGAGACATGGCCTACAGTAGGGACATGTTTGGAAAACACCCAAAACAGTGCAAACCAGTGTTTTACCTGTAGGAAACAATGGCAAAAAAATTGGGTGGGAGGGGAAAA